>NC_137791.1:111252824-111372824 GCF_963383645.1 Muscardinus avellanarius | reverse complement strand
TTCCCAGCAACACTAGTAAACATTATGCCATCTGTGTAATTGCTCCATGTATTTTTTATTCCTTTAACTTAAAAGGCAGAATTTTGGGAGAGAAAATACAATACTAGAAAGAGATTACTCTGAACAAAATTGACAAAATTTATCTGTATATTTATCAGATGAACAATTATACTATATATTTTTATTAGCTGAACTGTGTTAATGAGTGATGTGTGCATGCATACCCTATCATCTTGTACTCCATTAAGATGTATGATTACAAGTAACTAATAAAAACTTTAAAATAAATAAAAATACTTAAAATATTAAGGAGCTAGATTTAGATAGCTTTCCTTTACAATGAAATTGCAGCACCAGGTTCATTCTGTTTGATGAGTTCATTAATCACAAGAACTTTAGTGCAACCCTCCTCTTGATAGAGAGAGATATTAGTGAATGGTATGGTGTGCTGCCCTTTTGAAACTTCTCTAGCTGAAAGGACTGCTGGCCTTTCAGGACACAAGCTAAATGTCTCCCTGAGATTGCTCTTGTTTAAAAAAATAATTTCTCTGGAAATTTAATTTTCTTTCTAGAGGTTGTCTAAAACCAATGACTAACTGGGCGTGGTGGTGCACGCTTGTAATCCCCGTGCTTGGGAGGCGGAGACAGGAGGATCGTGGGGGTTCGGAGCCAGCCTTGCTGGCTTAAGAGACCCTGTTTCCAAATAAAAAAATATAAAATAGGTCTGGAAGTGTATCCCGGAGGTAGAAGGGCTTCCGGGGACCCCAGTACCACCACCACCACTAATAATAATAATAATAATAATAATAATAATAATAATAAATAAAACCAATGACTAACCAATAAAACAATTAAAAGCCTCATGTCAATGCTATGTCTGAAATGCCATTGCAGACTAAGAATTCACCATAGGATCCACAGAAGGCTCCATTACAAATGCATACCTCTTATTTTTTCCAGAGAGAGGTATTTAACTTTTCCTCTCTGTCCATCCTGATTTCTTTCTTTCTTTCTTTCCTTCTTTCTTTCTTTCTTTCTTTCTTTCTTTCTTTCTTTCTTTCTTTCCTTCTTTCTTTCTTTCTTTCTTTCTTCCTTTCTTTCTTTCTTTCTTTCTTTCTTTCTTTCTTTCTTTCTTTCTTTCTTTTTTTCCTTTCTTCTTCCTTCCTTCCTTCCTTCCTTCCTTCCTTCCTTCCTTCCTTCCTTCTTGTCTGTGGATGGAACCCAGGAGCATTTGACCTCTGAGCTGTACACCCTGTCATATTTTTTATTATTTATTTTGAAACAGGATCTCACTAAGTTGTGGAGGGTCTCACTAAGTAGCTGAGGCTGTCCACGAACCGATATCCTCAGGTCTCAGCCTCCTGAATGGTGGCATTACAAGTGTGCATCACCACACCTGGCCCTTTATTCATTGATAAATAGTATTTTTGAGATTTTTTAAATAAACAAATTGTGTGCAAACATCTGTCAATAAGAGGACAGAAGTACAAAAGAATAAAAGAAAAATGTGGAAGGCCAACATCTATTTCTTAAAATAGAAGTCATGCACACGACTTTCATTATATTTTAATAACTAGAACTAGTCTTATGACTGCTGGGAAATATATAGTTTCCTTGTACAAAAGACAATGGGAACTAAAATCTCTGCCATAGTAGATATTTGTCTTGACTCAGATTTCTGTGCCAGAATAAAACAAACTAGGTAGCTTAAAATAAAGCATTATTTTCACCATTCTGGAGGCTGCAAGTCTGTTATCAGGGCTTCTACATGGTCAAGTCATGGTGAGATCTTCCTCCTGGTTTGTAGATGCTTTTTTTGTTTATCTTTCACCAAAGTGTTTGAGAAAGAAAGCTCCACTGTCTCCTTTTGTTTCTATTTTTAATTTTTTATTGGTGCATTTTAGTCATACATCTTAATGGAGTAAAAGATGGTAGAGGCATTATATGCACACATCACTCATTTAGCCCTTCCCCAATTCACAACCCATTTCCTCTCCCCTCTCTTTTTCTCTTGTTTAGCTTACTGATTGACTTTGATGTGTTTGTGAATGTACATCATGTACATTAAGAAATTTCCCTCATCTTCCCTCCCATTCCCCTCAGCTAGGTTACCTTATTTGCTCATTTATGATGTCTCCTTTTCATTTGGAGTTCCTGCTATGACCTCCCCTCTCCAGCTTTAGCATATTAGAGAGAACATTGATTTTTTACTTTTTGTGACTAATCCTATCATAATGATCCATTTTCATGACTTCATCAAACCTAATTACCTCCCAATTACCCACCTCCATTGCATCACTTTGGGGTTTAGAGCTTTAATATATGAATTTTGGAAGGACACAGATATTTAGCTTAAAAATATCTGAATGTAACTTTAAATGACACAAAATTTGTAATGAAATTGTATTTAATCCTCATTGTGTTTCAGTACAACAATGAAGTAGGATTTATTCATTTATTTTGTTTGTTTATCATAAATCTATGTATAGAAATAATAAACTAGTATTTTAGTTCTCAAAATATTATTTATACTGTTTTCAAATACATTTATATTAATTTATTTTCCTGTTAAAGATGATTTGATTTGATCATATAGAACATTCATATGTCTCACATGAATTTTTAAAATATCTATTATATATTTTGCCACACAAAGGGAAACACATTTGAAAAATCAAATATATACCCACATGGTTGTATTCTCACAGTTGATAAAATTATATAAATGAATACAATTTTATGAGGGCCTAATTCTATAGTGTAAGTGAGATAAAGAAGCTATGATTGGCATCGCATAGAAATGCTTTCAAAATAAAATTGTCTAAACCAAGGAAGCTTTATCAGGATAGCCACTGTGTATGTTGTATACATTGTAAATATGTAAACATGTCTCTTTCAAAAGTTTTAAGGATCATACGTGTATAAGTCCTGTTACATGTTATGTTCAGTATACAAATGAATTAAAGTGTATATAAACTAGTAAATATGCAAACACATGAACCCATTCAGGATTGAAGAGGCACATTCATGAAATGCTAATATTTTATCTGGATAAAGTTTAGATTATTCAGTTGGAAGAATTACATTACATGGGACTGTATATGGGGTAGAAAGTCAGAAGAAATTTAGTCAGAAGAAATTAGAGAAATACCAATTAGTTATGCATCAGAAACCATATAGATTACCAAAGCCTTTTGAAGATGAAAAAGTCAAAACATGGACTCTTGGAAATGATTTTCATTCCTGCAACCTGAAAGGCATTGTGCCAACCAAACAGTTTATTTATCAAACATTTGTCAGACACACTTTCTTGTTGCCAGGATGAATCATACAGAAATAGTTTTTAACCTTCAAGAGCTATTATTTTACTGGGAAAAATATGTGATACAGATATATTGAAGCTATGACTATGAAATCAAGTAGATAAAAATAGCAATAGTTTACTTACATCACTTTTTAATAAGGTACTTAGGGCACCCAAAAAGAAGGGACATTCAGAGAACTTATGGAAGTAATAAATGGATCAATTACTATTTCTGGGAAAATACAGAACAGTAAGTGCAAAGGTCCTGAGTCCAGAGCCTGCTGTATATATTCAGGATGTAAAAGATAGTGTGGACAGAGTCCTCTGACAACCACAATCCACTGGGTCTCACTACAGCAATCAGTCTCAAAAAAAAAAAAAAAAAAGAGCAGATATAGAATGCGGATAAATGCAGGGGACATTCTCCTGCTGGGACTATAAGATAAAATTTTAAAAAACCTTTTATATTCAAGTTAGGTATTGCTTTCATTAACAACTATTTAACATGTATAGGTACCTACACTATATAAAATTTAGCAGATGATTTTGAAATGCCATGACAGATTTAAAGTCTCTATTTTTAGCTTTTAGTTTTATACTTAAACTCACACATATTTTTGCTTTATTGTGATTGATAAAACAAAGTTATTTTAACTGTTATTGAACTTTGAAAAGTATGGAAATATAAATATGTATAAAACCAGTTAAATATGATGATAAAAACAAATATACTTTGAATTAGATTATAGACTTTGAGGTTAGATAATTTGTAGAATTTTGAAGAAAACAGAAATTTGTAAATCTAAAATAGTATGAAAATATGGTTTATTTATACACATAATTAACTATGACAGTAAAATTATCTTAAAAGGAATCTAATTGAAATTAAAGCCACAAATCAGTAGACAACAGATATGACAAATAAAAAATCAAACATTGATGCTATAAAAACAAAGAAAGGAAGCTCTTAAACATATGGACAAAGTCAAAAAACATACCATGCCACTCATCATAAAAATATTTTATAGAAAATATCAACATTTTCCAAGCCCTCGGAAGAATTTATGATAGAAAATTAATACCAGTCATTTAAAATTTATGCATCACCTGATTCATTGGTCATTTTCCCCGTATCAAAATGGTTTTCATTGTTTTTCCAAATTACCTATGTAAATCTTCAGAAAAAATGCAAAAAAAAACAAAAAACAAAGCTAGACAATGTAATATAGAATATCCATATGTGTGTCAACATATATGTGTGCTGATTTGCAACAGATAATAAAAATATTATCATTTGAATTATATCTCACTTATAAACCTTTATTTTTTTGTGTGTATGTGTGTGGTACTAGGGGTGGAAACCAGGGGCTTTTCTACCCCCGGGCTATATTTCCAGACCTATTTTATAATTTGTTTGGAAATGAGGTCTCACTAAGTTGCTGAGAACCTCACTAAGTAGCTGAAGCTGGCTTTTAATCTGTGCGATCCTCCTGTCTCCGCCTCCCAAACTCTGGGATTACAAGGGTGTGCCACAATGCCTGGCTCTCATTTATAAACCTTTAATTGGATGTTTAAAAAATTGCATAAGCGACCCTGTTTCCAAATAAAAATATAAAAAATAGGTCTGGGAGTGTAACCTGGAAGTAGAAGGGTTTCCAGGAACTCCAGTACCACCAAAAAAAAAAAAAAAAAAAAAAAGGGCTTAAGAGTAAAAGTGCCCGCAAAGCATGTATTTTAGCAAAGAGGGAAAAAAATGTCCTCAATGACATATTGAGAGTTCTATGTGTGAATTTGTATATGCTGAGAGCTGTAAATCTAACACTTTTGTGTAAAGGAAAATCTCAGAAAATTCTCTTGACACTACATGTGAATATTATGTATTAACTTTGGTTAATCTAAATAGCTATGAGTAGATAGATGTGGAAGGAGAAACCATAGATGAGGAAATAAGGCAACCTAACTGAGGGGGATGTGAGGGGAGAAGAGGGAAATTTCCTAATGCACATGATATACATTAATAAACATATCAAAGTCAATCAGTATGCCAAACATGAGAAGGAAGGAAGGAAGGGGAAGGGTATGGGGAGAAAATTGGGTAAGGGCTAGATGAGTGAGGTTTACATATATTCCTCAACCATCTTGTACTCCATTAAGTTGTATGACTACCATGGAACAATAAAAATATTTTTTAAAAAAGATTGTATGGGATGTATTTCCAATGAAGGGATGATAAAATAAAAACATAATTTTTGATCTCTAGAAGATCATCACTTTGGGTGAAGTGCAGAATTTTAAAATAACATGAATATTACTAACTTGCAGAAACACATAAAGTATAATCATTTTAAATCACATGGTAGTCCCGGAATATTACGTAAGCCTTTGCTTTTAGTAAATTATTTTTTTATAATTTATCTGTTATTAATTTTTCTGTTTCTCTTTTTTTTACTTTCTTGTAGTTACTTCAACTATTTCCTTGTGTTTTGAGAAATTTGCTTTGTATGATTTTTTAATAGATACCCAGAGCATTAAAATATTTTATGTACCATCCCTATCTGTTGGTATTAAAGTTTTACCCATTCTAATGGAGTATAGAAACCTAATTTCATTTAGGCCCCTTTATCTTATCCATATTTAAAATATTATTTTTATGTATTTATCTACAAACATTGAACGTGGCATTAAATGGTGTTGTTTTTCCTTCAGTCTTTGAATATGGCTTAGAAAACTCAAGAAGTAAAATATTCTATTGTATTTAACTTATTTGAAATTTTTCTGATGTTCTTTCTGAATTTCCAGGCTACAGGTTTATATTTTTAGTATCACTTAAATATTCTTGTGTTAAAGATTTTGACCCTGGTCTCTATTACCATTGGGAAGCTGTGGAACCTTTAAGAAACTAAGCCTCTTATAAAGAAGTTATGTTACTAGGGACATACTTTAGGAGGAGAGCATAGAACCCAAGGCTCTTCCTTTTACTTTCTGGCTGCCATGAGGTGAGTAGCTTCCTCTGTCGTTACTCCCACCATGAAGTATTTGATTTTCCTCAGGTTTAAAAGCAATGGACCATCCGGCACAATATAGAAATATAGTCATCAGCATCTACTTTGAAAATCAACCCATACATATGCATAAGATGGTAACAAGAATTCACACAAAAATTAAAAGTATACACATATATACACACACACACACATCACAAAAAATGCCAGGAATTTCTGTCCAGTAGATAAGGAAGAAAAACAGCAAAAAGCACAGTGAAAAACTAATTAGAAAGTTAGAAAACTACCTGAGTGATTATAAAGACCATACCACAGAATTGTTTCCACACTAGGAGAGTGGCCAATAGTGTTATATGAAAGAATACTTTTGTTCCTGCATCATCACCTTAGAGCCTTTCCTACGTCTGAGAAAAGTTGATGTCAAGCTTGACAGAAGCTGAAGTTCTTCAAGTTTCCCCACTATTTTTCTTTAAGATGCTTTTATTTAATCTCAATTCATTTTTAAATATAGACCAAAATGTTTATAGACCTAAAGTTTTGTTAAAGCCACAATCAGAATGGCAATTTTTCTCTACTTGTAAAAATAACATAAAGGACAGCTAATAGTTCACTAAAATACACTGAACTGTGCATATTTGTATCTTATTTTCAGGGGTTTCAATAATTTTCTAGATTGAGAGATCTATAACTGAAAATTCAATTAAGTATGTTACATAATAAATCTAAAGTGATAGTATATATATATATATATATATATATATATATATGTAAAGAGTCATATATTTGATTAAAGAGTCATTTGAATATTGAAGGTAAGGCAAATTCATCATGTAATTCAAGTTTTTATTAGATAATTCTAAGGATGCCTAGACTGAATCCCTATGCAAATCTAAAAAAACAAATACATACTCATTCTATGAGGAAACTGAAGCAAAATATAGTAAAGTAATGTTATTATAATTCTCATGTTATAATCATTTAATAATTATCATATTTTAATAATTTAAAATGTATCTAATTACTCATAGAAAAATACTAGCATTGGATTGGAGAGAGGATAAAAAAATTCAATAATTTGTGGGAAATATACCTGAGAATTAAAACACAACTCATTAAGAGTTTTTTTTAATCAGAATGCACCAATAGCCGTACAGTGCTTTTGAAAAACTATAAAAGATACATTCATGATTTTTTATATGTGAATAGGCTATCTTGACAGAAATATAAACTGGTATCTTACAAAGATGATGACCAAGAGTAAGCGATTTGACAGTGGAAGAAAAGAAAGAAAAAAAATATATGTATATATATTTTTTTCTTTTTTTTTTTTGGTGGTGGTACTGGGGTTCCTGGAAACCCTTCTATCTCCAGGCTACACTCCAGTCCCATTTTTATTTTTATATTTTTATTTGGGAACAGAGTCTCTTAAGCCAGCAAGGCTGGCTTAAAACCTGCGCAATCTTCCTGTCTCTGCCTCCCAAGCGCAGGGATTACAAGCATGCGCCACAACGCCTGGCAAAAATATAAATTTTTAAAGATGATATGTGCATATATGTCTACACAAGTCTTTTTACCAGTAAGATGTATGACTAAAATGCAGTAATAAAAATTTAAAAAGATGAAAAATAAATTTAAATAATCTAATATCAAGTGACAATAAAAAAAGAGGTAGAAAAAACTAACAAACAATAAAATTACCTTAACTAATGAGGAAGGTAACCATAAAACTTACTATTTTTTATAAAATATTACGAAATTTAGGACCAGAATGAATCTCTCTAAATAATATTATTCTTTTAGCTTAAGAGAATATGAAACAATCCAATATATTTACAAAATAAATTCTCTTCAGTTAGCACTCCTAAATTCTGACCCTCTGCCAATCTTTGCATTAGAAATAAATTGTTTGGGTAAGTTTATAACCTTAAATAGACCTTAGACTGTAAATTACTTTATTGGTGTTCAAGATTCTGTTGCCTTAACTCAGACTACATAAGGCTCCAATATACTTGTAAATCCATTCCAACATTTTGAAAATATGTAATTCTGGATAAATATTGAGTTTGCCAAGACATGTCCACTTTTTGTCATGTCCAACCTAGAGCATCACAACCTGGCCTGCATAGGGCTTAAAATAGAAACTGTAATCTAAACTTAATATTTTTACAAATAAAACTTTTATTTTTTCTGACATATTTATAAACCTACCTATTATGATAAATGTGTTGATCTTTAAAAAAAACAGCTTGTCTTTCTGAGTTTTGAGAAATTAAACTAGATTCAGCTCCATGATTTTGCATATTTTACTTAAATTTCTTAAATCAATGGCCATCATTTGATGATAAAGACAGCAATGTGAGTTACAGGGCTACTTATCTGTTTCAAAAATTATTCATACTTTAATGAGAGTAAAACCAAAGCATTTGACCAAGTTCAGCACTTGGCCCAGCTTAAGGCTTTGCTAGCCTTGAAGCCTTATACCACTGCAAGGGTGCCACGTCCATGAAATGTGTGCAGGGTATTGACAAAAGTGGTTTTCCTTTAAAGGCTTAACTGGGGTGATGAGACAGAACTCACTAATTCCCTCTGCAGGCGTTCTTAGGCTTGTCTTCTCATGCCCTCAGAACTTTGTCTTTCTAATTGTTTTTTTTTTTTTTTTTTTTTTTGAGCAAGGTAAGAAGATTCATCATGTCAGCTTGAGTTTTACTATGACAATGTTCAAAGGAAACAAAATTAAAATTTAGGTACATTTTTGAAAACTAGTGCTAGAATTGCCACTGTGGACATACTCACTTGTACTATTGCAGGAAATCCTGTATGTGAGCTAAAGCTTGCATACTGGGAAACATGAATCTTTGGAAATCATACATAGATGAGTTATCACATTATTCATTTACTGAATTAAGAATTAATACAAAACTTTCTTCTGGTCTATGCATAATTATCACCTATGTAAAAGGTAGTTTTTGGCCACCTGAGGTAAATGATATCCCTTCTTTCTCATGTCTGCTTGATTTTCATCTACTTGTTCCATTGAAACATTTTTCTTCATGAGGTAGATTTGTTATGCCTGCTTCTCTCTCTCTCTCTTCTCTCTCTCTCTCTCTTCTCTCTCTCGCTCGCTCGCTCTCGCTCTCGCTCTCGCTCTCGCTCTCGCTCTCGCTCTTGCTATCTTTCTTTCTCTCTCCCAATCTCAAATTTTAAAAATATAAAAATAATTTTATATATTTTTATTGGTGCAGGATAGTCTCACTATAAGCTGACTTGTCCTGGAAATCTTCTCCAATATTCCCATTATCCCTTCTTTTTTATTTTATATATTTCTCATTTAATACAATATTTTAATAAGGACTCAAACTTATGCTCATTCTTATTCTTCTCATCTTTCAATTTGATAATGTAAATACTCGTAAAATATATGCATAGAATATATTCATTCAGAAAACACTAATGAATTCATTTACTAAACATTTTTAAATACCTACATTTATTAGAAACTGCACTTGGTAATTTATTTTAGTTCTTAAAATCAACAAAATCTATATCAAGTAAAAGGGAAAGTCATGGAAATTTTATATAGTAAGATTCAGTAATAAAATACATTGATAGTATAAACTGATCCTACAATATTGGAATTTTTAAATTTTTTTATTGGTGCATTGTAGTTATACATCTTAATGAAATACAAGATGGTAGAAGCATACATGCACACATGACTCATTTAGCTCTTACCCAATTCCCATCTGCATTCCCATCCTCTCTCTCCTTATGTTTGGCTTAGTGATTGATTTCGATATGTTTGTAAATGTACATCATGTACATTAGAAAATTTCCTTTTCTCCCATCGACCCCAAGTAGGCCTCCTTATTTGCTCAGATATGGTTTCTCCTCCTTCTTCTAGAATTTCTACTATTAATCAAGTAGTAAAGCACTATCATAATTTAAACTTTTTATATGACGTATATTCACAAACATATCAAAGTCAATCACTAAGCCAAACATGAAAAGGAGGGATGGGGGAGAGAATGGGGTGAGAATTGGGGAAGGGCTAATTGGGTGATGTGTGCATCTTGTACTCCACTAAGATGTACAAAAATGATGCACGAATATAATTAAAAAATTATATCTGAATATAACAACTAATTGTTTTGGTGGTACTGGGGTTTCTGGAAACCCTTCTACCTCTGGCTACACTCCCAGACACCTATTATTTATATTATTATTTGGAAACAGGGTCTCTTAAGCCATTGCGGCTGGCTTTGAACCTGCGCGATCCTCCTTTCTCCGCCTCCCAAGCTCAGGGGTTACGAGCATATGCCACCACGCTCGGCTGTAACAACTAATTTTTAAAAATATTCTAGTAAAAATAAATGTTTGGGGAACTGGAGTGGGACTTATTGATAGAGCACTTGTCTATGATGGGACAACATGCATGATGCCCTCTATTTTGTGCCCAGTATATTCCCACACACACATATTGAACATATACACTATGTTCAGAAATTTCTATTCTACCTAAAATAAATGTATACAGATAGGTTATCACAGGGTAAACATTGTAAAGATAAATGATTAAGGAAAAATGAAACTTTTATTTCATGAATTTTTACAGTATCTGTAAAATTCTTGGGAAGAAATTCTTGGGAGATTTTGAGAAATTCTTGCCCAAAATACACTCATCCATCAAATAACAAGTTCAATACATGATTTTTTATATGAATATTTGTTCTCATGGGATAAATTAATTTGAATTTTTTTGCTTTTATGGAAATTGAAAACATTATATCAGGACACCCTAAGACAGTATTTCTTTCCTAATCATATTTATGTTTGCTTCTAAATATTTTTTTTCAGTTTGTAAGTAATAGATAAGAATCTTTCAAGATTTAATCAGTGAAATTCTCAATAAAACATTAGAAAGTACCTTACTGCACAGTTTTGATGTATTGATAATAAAAAGAAAAGAAATATACCCAGGTTTGGTGTAGTATGCCTTTTCAAATATACATTTGAATTTGATAGAAACAGTTTTGACATGTATTTGAGGACTATAAATGATGCAAATGACAGATTTTAATCAGCAAGATAAATAGCAAAGGTCTCTAAATGATATCAAATAAATTCTAAAAATGAAAACTAATTTTCCACTCCCACTGCTAGCAAATTTGTCAACTACAGTTTGATAGAACCAAAACATCTGCTGTTCAAAACTGTGTAAATTCTCTCAGTGAAATGATGCATTATTTTGCTTTCAGATATACATTCATATAATTCCCAATTTACTATGTTTATGAAGCACTAGGATAAGTTTCTGATTGAAAATTTTGTGCACTGAAAGACAGAAGTTTTGTTGATCTATGTTTTAGCATTGATTTTGCTCTTTCTTCATTTTGTATTACTTTTTGATCTGTGCTATAGAATAAGATTATTCTCTTTTATAATTTTTATTTGAGTTTTTTAAAGTTAATAAATGCATGTCTCTACCATCTTGTACCCTATTAAGATGTATGACTACAGTGCATCAATAAAAATTTTAAAAAATGTAGAAAATGTAAGACATTGTTAGAAGGAAGTATACTTTCAATAGCAGCTGATATTAAGTCCTGGTGCAGTGGTGCATGCTTTTAATAACAGCTACTTAGCTACTTGGGAATCTGAGGCAAAAAAATTGCAAGTTTAGAGGCTTCCTGGGCAGCTTAGCAATACTCAAACTCAGAACTATCTCAAAGCACATTACAAAATGGAATGCCGGGCGTGGTGGCGCACTTTTGTAATCCCCGCGCTTGGGAGGCTGAGACAGGAGGATTGCACAGGTTTGAAGCCAGCCTCAGCTACTTAGTGAGGATTTCAGCAACCTAGTGAGACCCTGTTTCCAAATAAAATATAAAAAAGGTCCGGGAGTATAGCCCGGAGGTAGAAAGCCTCTGGGTTCCACCCCCAGTACCACCAAAAAAAAAAAAAAAAAAAAAAAAAAATGGAGTGTTCTAGAGGTAGAGCACTCCTGAATTAAATTCCCAGTCCTGCCAGAAAATTATATTATGTATAAAAGTATTTATAATTTTTTAATTAAAAACTATATAGTTTTCTCAAGAAAATGAAAAGAAGGCAACAGACTTTAAGAAAATATGTACAAAAGACACTAAGACACTTTTGAAAAAACCTATTACATAAATTCTGCAAAGAGCACTTAATATTGAATAATAAAACAAATTGAGTAAACATTGACAAATACCTGAACATCAATCTTATCAAATAACATATGCAGAAGAAAATCAACATATAAAAAATGTTTTCCATAATATAAGGAAAGTAAAATTAAATTAGCAAAGAGGTATCTCTATAAGCCTATTAGAATGACCAAATTCTAAACTAACTACAGAAAATGCTAGTCAGCATGTGGAATAATAGGAATTCTCAGTGCTGAAAGAAATAGAGAATGCTGCACCTATATCAAAAGACAGTTTTACATTTTTCCTAGAAAACCAAACATATATTTACCATATCATACAGCAATAGTACCTTTCATATTTACTCAAACGAATTGAAAATTTGTTCACACAGAAACCTTCACTTGGGTATTTGTAGCAGCTTTTTCAAAACTGCCAAAACTTGGAAGTAATAAAATTGTATTTCATTGGTGAGTGGTTAAATAAACTGAGGTACACCTGAACCATAAAATGTTAATCACAACTATAAGAAAATGAACTTTGAAGTGAGGATAAGATAAGGAGTAAACTTAGATGGATATCACAAAGTGAAAGCAGACAATTAGAAGAGACCGCAAATTATGAGATCCCAATTATGTGATATTGTTGGAAAAGGTAAAACAATGGGGGCAATAAAAAGATTGGTATTTTTGTCAGGTTAGTGTAGAGTTAAAGATACATAGTAGAACTAAAAAAATACATTTAGGAAGCAAAACTATTTTTTTATGATACTATTGTAGTAGATATATGTCATATGTGAATAATGTGGTAAGCCCAACATTTGTAACAAGTGTGCCATTCTAGTTGGGGAATGTTGATAGCAGAGTATATTGTGAGTGTGTGAGGCAGGTGGTGTATAGAAAATGTATGCACCTTTCAATTTTGCTGTGAGCCTAAATTTGCTTCAAAAATAAAGTTTATTAACAGAAAAGTGTGTATATATATATATATATACATATATATATATATATATATATATATATATGTATATATATATATGTGCAATATTTGATCACTCATGATTTTGGTGTGCAATTTTAGTTAGTGATACAATAAGTACCTCCTGTGGGCCTGCATTATATACAAAAGTATGCTTATATGTGAAAGATATTTGTATTAGTCGGGTTTTTACAAAAAAAGAACCAATTAAATGTAAATATATTTTTACATTTTAGTTTAATATAAATAATTGTATATACTTAATACAATATACATTTATATATTTATATAGAGATGAAGACTTTTATTATGGGGTATTTAAAGGCATATGGACACTGAAAATACCTGTATTGTGTTAGACTGTCTGCAAGCCAGTGGTGTAGTTAAGAAGCCTAAAAGGTGAATAACTCAATGATTTTTTTAATGTGTCTCAGGCCAGTAGCACGGAGGGCAGGAAAAGACCAATTTCCTAGCTCAATTATTCAAGCAAGTAAACACAACCTGTTTCCAAACCTTTCAAAATAGTGTTTAAGTCCTACATTCAAAATATTGAATGATGCCCACTTACATTGGCAAAGACATATCTTCTTTACCCAATATACTCTTTCAAATGTTAATTTTTTTCCTAGATACATTTCCTCAGATAATTACAGGAAAATAAATATAACTAGGTATTTAACATTCTTTAGATTAATCAAGATGATACATAAAATTACCATAATATTATACATAAATATAAATATAAATAAAAAATAGAATATAAATATAAATATAATATATATAATATATAAAAGATATACAAAATGCTTTTGTATATCTTAAATAACTTATTATTTATTAGGGAAGAAGGATGTATAAATTATATCTAATCATTATTATATTTGAAATTTAAAGAGGTTTTCTGGAAAAAGTGATTTGTAATTGGAGTAAAACCTGAAAGGGGAATGACTAGGTGACAGAGTCCATGAAAGTCAGGAACATATTTTTCTATTAGACTAGGTCCTTTTACAGGATGTTAGGAGAGAAAGAGAGCAAAACACTCACATATTTATCCAATTGGTGGACTTAACAGAGAGACAGGGCAGGTAAGTTTATGTAGTTGTGGAGCAGGGCATTAGTTAGAGGCATTTTCCCTCTTTTCCTGTGATCCTTTGTTTTCTACCTCCTCCAGCCCGGCCTCACAGTCAGACCTCCATTGCCCACAGATAGGAGTCTGGCAGATTTCATAAGCCTGGTTGAGCCTGCCAAAGATGCTGAGAAATCTCTAGAAAGCCCTATAAAGACTGAAGCCTCTCTCTGAGCAGTGTGTTGAGTTTTGCTTACACTATAACAGTCTGCCCATGTGTAGCATTTTGATCGAGCTCATCTGGCTATCTGAGGATCAGTGTGAAACTTCTGATCATCTCTGTGCCCAGGTTAACTCACGCATTTCCTCTTTCATTTCTAGACTTGGTTTATTATTCTCTACTTGCTGTTTGTCTTTTGCTCTATTATTTGCTGTGCTCTAAGTTTTAGGATTTGTTTATAGCTTAATATGCAGTTTGAGCCAAATTGTTAGATTTGCTAGTGTGAAATCCATTGCCTGATGCACATTCACTGTTAACTGTTAACATCCCTCAGCATCCGGACTTAGAACTTAGCTTAACTTAGACAATTTTCTGAAGCTCCTGCATGCTATAAACTTTGAATGTTGAATGAACCTGTGGTATTATAGAAAGACACGATTTTTGTAACATGACTCATTGGTCTTAGGACCTTGCAACCACATTGCTCACAAAACTACTGAAACACAGTGTGCAAAGTGTAAGGGAATACAATGGGACATGTTTAAAAATTATTTTGGGTCAGTCTTTACTAAGAAATTTAGATAATATTTAAAAGATTACTCAGAGATTTCCCATTCAATTCATAACTACTCCTCTAGGACCATATATTTGCTAAGAGAATGATCTGCAACCATTAATCCAATGTCTTCTTGTAGACTATTCTTTTCTAAATTCTCTAATTTATCTGCCTATACCTTCTACTCAGTTACACTGATGTCTTACTTAGACTCCTTCTAATTATATTTGACATTGTAAACTTTCTCATGATAACATAAACCTCTTTTTATTCTATGTACATTTTTTAATTCTTTTCATTAATTAAAATTCTATGGTAATTGTCTTAGGGTATCATTAAAACTGTTAGCTAGTTTAAAAGGCATTTATTTTTATTTTAAATTTAATTATGAATAGGAATTTAAAATATTTAATAAGATTTCCTAGTGAAAATATTGGTATCTTAAAAACATGTGCTGGATATTTTGGTACTTGGGAGACTGAAACAGAAAACTTCAGATTTAAGACCAGCCTCACAGTAACTTAAGGAAATCCTGTTTAATAATAAAAAAATAAAATAAAAAGCACTGGAGTGGAGTGTAGCTCAGAATCAGAAGGCCCTGTATTCATTATTCACTACTAAAAATAAAAAAAGGAAAATATAAAATACCAAATGTCAATTTGTCATTTTAGCTGATAGGCATTTATTTTAAACTTAGTTAAATCTAAACAAGAAATAGGAATTATATAACTCAAAAGAAACTATTTAAATACATGTCTATTGAATGATACACTATGGAATGATGAATGGGTAAGATAAAAAATTAGAGGAGAAATAAAGAAATTTTTGGAAATAAATGAAAATAGAGAAACAACTTGCTAAAATTTATGGGACACTTTAAAGGCAGTGTTCAGAGGAAAGTTTATAGCATTGAGTGCTGATATAAGAAGGCAGAGAATTGCCAAATAAAGAACACAATTCTAGGACCTAGAAAGACTGCAACAGTCTAATCCCAAAGCCAGCAGGAGGCAGAAAAATATTAATATCAGAGGAGAAATAAACGAAATAGAGAACAAAAAATCAATTCAAAGAATCAACAAAACAAAAATCTTCTTCTTTGAAAAGCTTAATAGGATTGACAAATGTCTGGCCAACCTAACCAAAAGAAAGAGAGAATTAATTCAAATTATTAAAATCAGAATTGAAAAAGGATATATCACCACAGACAGTGGGGAATTTCAAGGATTATCAGAAACTATTTTGAAAATTTATAATCAGAAAGACTGAAAAACATGAAACAAATCAATATATTTCTAAACACATAAAACCTACCTCAACTGAACTAAGAGGAAATAGCAAGCTTAACCCAACAAATAGAAAGCAAAGAAATAGAATCAGCAATAAAAATTCTGCCATCAAAAAAAAGTCCAGGTCCTGATGGGTTTCCAGCAAAATTATACAAAATCTTCAGTGAAGAACTAATAACAATACTTCACAAATTGTTCTGGGAAACTGAAATAGATGGCACTCTCCCAAATTCCTTCTATGAGGACAGTATCACTTTAATACCCAAACCCAGTAAAGATACCTCAAGAAAGAAAAATTATAGACCAATATCCTTAATGAAAATAGATGCAAAAATTCTAAAAAAAATACTAGCTATGCTCATTCAAAACCACATCAAGAAAATTGTACACAACAACCAAGTTGGATTTATCCCAGGAAAACAAAGCTGGTTTAACATATGCAAATCAACACATGTTATTGACCACATAAATAGAATTGAGAACAATAACCACATGATCATATCAATAGATGCTGAAAAAAAGCATTTGACAAAACCCAACACCCATTTTTGTTAAAAACACTGTTGAAAATTGGAATAGAAGGAACATATTCCAACATCATTAAGGCAATATACAATAAACCCAAAGCCAACATCATATTTAATGAGGAAAAACTGCAAAAACCTCTAAAATCAGGAACAAGACAAGGATTCCCACTATCACCACTCATTTTCAATATAGTCCTTGAGACTCTTGCCAAAATGATAAGACAAGAGAAGGAAATCAAAGGAATTCAAATATTAAGAGAGGAATTAAGACAATCCTTATTTACAGGTGGCATGATCCTTTAAGTAGAAGACCCAAATAACTCAACCAAAAGACTTCTGGAGCTAATTAACAAATTCAGCAAAGTCACAGGAAACAAAATGAACCTAAAGAAATCAGTGGCTTTTCTTTATGCCAACAATGAATCCACGATGAAAGAAATAAAGAAAACAATTTCATTCACTATAACCTCCAAAATAATAAAATACCTAGGAATAAACCCAACCAAAGATGTAAAAGTCCTCTACAAAGTAAACTATAAAACATTAAAGAAAGATATTGAAAAAGATCTTGGAAGATTAAAAGATCTCCCATGCTCATGGATAGGCAGAATAAATATCATCAAAATGGCCATTTGGCCAAAAGTGATCTATAGGTTTAATGCAATTCCTGCCAAGACTTTGCCCTCTTGGCATCTGCATTCTTATTCATGCAGTCCATAGGTGATTCTCAACGTGAGAAATAAGCCCCGAGATAAGGTATGGTCGCTGGCCAAAAGTATTCTCCACTCTTAGATATTTTTTCATAACTATTATTCTTTTAGTAATGATTCTTTTAACTCTCCACATGAAATTGCTCCAGTGGTGAAAGATCAGGACTGTGAGAGAAACTGAGTCAGTGAAAAATAAACTTTCCGGTAAACTTTCAGCTTTTGGTAAAAACCAGTTAGATGCAATGGCAGCATTCCACTCAGCAATTATGAATGCAGAACTCCACCCTTATCTTTGGAATCTTGGCCTTTGCCCCTGGTAATAGCGATGCCTGGAGTTATAGCGACACCACCTGGTTAAAAATAGCTATGTCAAAACAAAGGACAGATAAAATAGATGTGTAAAGGGGAAAGAAAGAAAATATGGTGAGAATAAGAAAGTATTTTTGTATGAAGAAGAGCTTATCCTAAGATTGTCCCGAATGGGAAAGAGAGAATTAGGGTAATCAGAAAAGAAAAGGAAGTTGCAGAGGGTTAGTGATAGGAATATGGATTATTAATAGAGGAATAGGCTTCTAATAAGCCTATCGTTTGAGGAAAAATGCTCAGCTGCTAGAGAAATATATCTGACAACTAAATCTAAAGACTTCATGTTATTTCTTGGTGTTTACCTGCTAAACTGTGTCATGAGTTTGTTTAAGTTTTCAGACAGCGGATGGTATTGCAGACAAAATCTAGCAGACATTCATCGAAATTCTCTAAATCATCATAAAGGAACATGGATTTTCCCTATGATAACTATATGAAAGCTGGAATCTCGGACTTCTTCCCCCATTATAGAAAAAGGAGGACATTGGACTAAGCCCTAGGAATGAAAGTTCTGAAAGGGTTAAAGAAAACTCTTAAAAACAAACCAGACTCTTCAAGTGATTTTGGGTGTGACTTTTGTCCCTCTGGAATTAGCCAAATAAAAGCCTCTGCAGCTGCTAGGCCAAAGGGGGCTGGGTTGAAGCACAAGACCCACCTGAGATAATGGAACTAATCTCAATCACAAAGACCTGTGATATCCCAGGCCTTTACTTTTGTCTTGTCCAGGGTTGGTGATTTGCATGTGTATCTCTCTTTTTTACTTTGGGTGATTTGCATTTTTTTACTAGAAATTCACTGGGAGAGGGGAATATATAAAAAATCTTGTGTCCAGAATAAAGTGTTCGATTGCACAAGAAGCATCGATCCATTTCAGATTCTTTTCAAGAGCGCCATCACTAGGGACTCAAAGAAATTTAGTCCCTATAAGGGAAAGAATCACTGCAGATAAGAATCTGCAGTATTTCACTCTATCCTTCCCCATCTTTGCTGAGATTCTCAACCGCGAGTAAACATAAAAAGGTAAAAAAATAGGTCTGGGGGTGTAGCCCGTGGGAATGTATCCCGGAGGTAGAAGAAGGGCTTCCAGGAACCCCAGTACCACCAAAAAAAAAAAAAAAAAATCAATTATAATAAACATAATAAAACTTTATTCATCACAACATGTATTTACATTGTTGTTTGATGTCTGTATGCTGGTTAACTTTACTCTAAAATATGTTCAAAACAAAGAGAGTAATGAAAGATATTAATAAGCATATGAAGCATCTTATAATTCTTATTAAATCATGTTAGGTATTATATGCTTTAAATTGTTGAAAAATAAAAACAAAATTTTCTCTTTGTCCCTGATACCTTGAACTAACTTTTGATTTTCTACTTCTCAGAAAAAAATATTTCTTTTATTGAGAAATAATTTTTTAAAACTTTGATATTAGGTATGATCCATATTTTATACATCCAAATTATTCATATGTGAAGTTTCAATAAACATTCTTAACATAATAATTGCACTGTTATCTAGAAATTGCTATGCTGTGATCTAGGTTCCATCCTAAGCAGTTTTATTCCTCAAAACAACCTTATGAGAAAGTTACAGATAGAGAAACTGAAGCCATAATATTAAAAAACTGTCTTAATGGGTAAGCTGTTGACTAGAATCAGATACAGAGACAGACCATTTGCTCTGACTTCTACAGTTAATTGCCTAAGTTATCCATATGATCTTACCTTTTACTACAGAAACCTTATGGGTTTATTAATGCATTATTTACCTGATTCGTGAAAGAAACACCAAAAAAAGACCTGTTTGCAAGGTTGCAGAACAAAACATGGAGATAAATGGTTGTTCTCTGGGTTAAATGAGAAATGCTATTCTCAGGAGGTTAATTATTTCAAATTTGAAGTCTTCTGTAGCATGGAAGCATCAGGGAAGAAATAGATTAGTACTGATACAGTCTTATGAGCTCTGAGGAAAGCGATTTATATAAACACTAACAAAAAATCAGAAGTTTCCATGTTTCAGATGCTTAGTTTTTAGGCTACTAAGAATTGAGTCAAATGAGAGTCAAAAGAGCTTTAGAATTACAATATTTGACTGAAAGTGTAGTTTGTTAATATAGAAATAAAACTTAGAGAAACAATTTCTTTTTTAAATGAACTTTCTAAGAATTATCAGTTTATATTTAGTTAGAACATATATTTTTACTGTTTTAAAATTAAACATTGAAGCCTGGCGTGGTGGCACACGCTTGTAATTCCCCGTGCTTGGGAGGCTGAGACGGGAGGATCGCACAGGTTCAAAGCCAGCTTCAGCTACTTAGTGAGGCTCTCAGCAACTCAGTGAGACCCTATTTCCAAATAAAATATAAAAAAAGGTATGGGAGTATAGCCCGGAGGTAGAAAGCCTCTGGGTTCCACCCCCAGTACCACCAAAAAAATTTAAAAAAAAATTAAATTAAATTAAATTAAACATTGATTAGAAAAAAATTACTACTTTATTTTAATTGGTTGATACCATTTTATTAGTATTTTATATTTTTCAAACTTCCTCTTGAGTATGGTCCTTTGCAATAATAAAATAAGAGAAGATATGTAATTTTTGAGGTTATAAGAATTTTGTTATCTTTTTCATATTGACTTTCCTTCCCAAAAGAGAAAAAAGCTAAAAACATAAATTTTCCTCACATTTTTATGAAAAGTTAGCATGGATTTTTTACTTTTTCTTTATTCATTTGGAGTTTTTACTTTTTCTTTATTCACTCATACATATTTTAATTGGTGCATTATAGTTTTATACAAGGAGCTTCATTTTTTTGTATTTTCATTATTGGTGCATTGTAAGTCATACATCTTAATGGAGTAGAAGATGGTAGAAGCATACATGTACATGTCATTCTTTTAGCCCTTTCTTTGTTCCCCAAAGGACTTTATTTCTATGATGTTTTAGCATTCAGATTTGAACAAAGGTCATGACCTAAAATACTAAAATTCACTAGTTTTCGATAGTTACCGATTTTAGTATAAATTTCAGTGAATAAGTTATTAATGTAAAACCAAACTGGAAATAAATAAATACTATCCAATTGGTAGTGTGAATCATATTTAACTTTTTTCTTATTTAAAAACATAACTTATACATAGACCAATGGGGCAGAATAGAAGACTCAGAAACAAATCCATACACTTACAGCCAATGGATTTTTAACAAAGGGGCCAAAACATACACTGGAAGAAAGATAGCTTCTTCAGCAAATGGTGTTGGCAAAACTGGTTAACCATGCAGAAAAATGGAAATAAACCCCACTTTTTCATACCATAAAAGAGTCAACCCAAGATAGATCAAAGTTACAAATTAGACCAGAGACCTTGAGGCTTCTTAAAGATGGCATAAGTCCAAAACTGCAACACACAAGCACATATAAAAACTTTCTCAGGAAGACCCCAAAGACACAAGAAACTAAAAGGCAAATCAATATGCGGGATTGCATTAAACTGAAGATCTTCTGTACAGCAAAGGAAACTATCAAGAACTTCAACCAAGAACAAACAGAATGGGAGAAGATGTTTGCCAACTACTCTGATAGAGAACTAATATCTAAAATATAGGGATAATTTAAAAACTTAGCACTAAAAACAAATAAACCAATAAAAATGGGTAAGTGAACTAAATAAACACTTCACAAACAGAGAAATTCAAATGTTCAATAAATGCATGAAAAATGCTCAACATCACTAGCAATAAGAGAGATGCAAATCAAAACTACCCTGAGATTTCACCTAAATCCAACTAGAAGGGCAATCATTCAGAACACAAACAACAACAAATGCTGGCAAGGATGTGTAGAAGGGGGTACTCTAAGACATTATTGGTGGGATTGAAAATTAATGCAATCACTTTAGAAAACAGTATGGAGAATCCTCAGATGAATGGTAATGAACTTACTATATCATCCAGCAATACCATTTCTGGGTATCTACTCAAAAAAAAAAAAAAAAAAAGAAAACCAAACTAATACATGAATATTTATGTTCATAGCTGCAAAATTCACCATTGCCAAGTTATGAAACCAGCCAAAATGCCCATCAACAGACGAATGAATTACCATCCCTTATTCATAATTTTATACCTTTTCAAATGTAGACCCTCATTAATCAAGATCAGCCTTCCTCCTCTCCATTATCTTTCCACTAAAACTTTGCTGGTATTTCCCCTCCATTATCTGGAGTCCCACTGGTATCCTTTGTGTTTCCTAGTTTGGGCATATTAGAGGAAACATATGTACCTTCTCCTTCTGTGCTTGGCTGATCTGACTTAACATAATGTTCTCCAGGGCTTTCCATCTTCTTGCAAATGATATAATTTTGTTCTTCTTTATGGCTGAATAGAATTCCATTGTGTGTATTTCCCAGAGTTTTGCTATCCATGCATCTGTTGATGGTGATCTGGGTTGGTTCCATATTTTGGCTATTACAAATTGTGCTGCTATGAACATAGGTATGCATATGTTGCTGTATTTCTCTGGATTCAACCCCTTTGGAAAGATACCCAGGAGTGGTATAGCTGGATCATATGGTGGATCTATTCCCACCTTTCTTAGGAGTCTCCACACAGATCTCCATAGTGGTTGAACTAGTTTGCATTCCCACCAACAGTGTAAAAGAGTTCCTCTTTCCCCACATCCTCGCCAGCATTTGTTGTTGTTTGATTTCTTTATGCTTGCCACTCTGACTGGGGTTAGATGGAATCTCAGTGTAGTTTTGATTTGCATCTTCCTGATGGCCAGTGATGAAGAACATCTTTTCATGTATCTATTGGCCCTTTGTATCTCTTCTTTTGTGAAGTGTCTATTTAGTTCATTTGCCCATTTCTTGATTGGGTTGTTTGTTTTGCTAGCGTAGAGTCTTGTGAGCTCTTTGTATATTTTGGATATTAGCCCCCTATCAGAATGGTGGCTGGTAAAGATTCTTTCCCATTCTGTCGGCTTCCTCTTTAGGTTATTGATAGTTTCCTTTGATGAGAAGAAACTTTTTAGTTTGATGTTATCCCACTTGTTTATTCTTGATTTAATTTCCTGAGCTTTGAGGGTTTTGTTGAGAAAGTTACTGCCTGTGCCAATATGTTGTAGTTTTGAACCTATGCTCTCTTCTACTAACTTCACAGTCTCAGGTCTAATTTCTAAGTCTTTGATCCATCTTGAGTTGATTCCTGTGTTTAGTGAGATTTAGGGGTTTAGATTCATCTTTTTACAAATGGTTAGCCAGTTCTCTCAGCACCACTTGTTGAAAAGGCTGTCTTTTCTCCAGCGTATGTGTTTGGCCCCTTTGTCAAAGATTAATTGACTAAAGATGTGTGGGTTTGTTTCTGTATCTTCTATTCTAATCCACTGGCTCCCTGACCTATTTTATATTTTATTTGGAAACAGGATCCCACTAATTTGGTGAGAGCCTCACTAATTATTTGAAGCTGGCTTCGAACCTGCACAATCCACCTATCTCAGCCTCCCATGTACTGGGATTACAAGCATGTGTCACCATGCCTGGCTTGAAAGACATTTAAATTAAAAAGCTTTAAATCTTCAGAGTATTTTACAATAAGATTATTTAATCAACATATAATTTTATTTCTTTCTTTGGGTTTGATACATTTTATTACTTTTTCTTATCCCATTTTCTGGCAAGGACTTTCTGTACTATGTCCAAGAGAAGAGATAACGGTGGACACCCTTATTTGTTTCTTGGTCTTACAAGGGATGCATCCAAATTTTTACCTTTTGAATATGCATTTAGTTGTTGATTCTATTCTATGGAATTTATTATGTTTAGGTAAATTTCTTCTATGTGTAGTTTGTTGAATGTTTTTTTATTGTGAAAGAGGGATGAATTTTGCCAAATGATATTTGTGCATTTATTGAGATGACAACATGATATTTATCCTTCATCCTTTTAATGTGGTGTTTCACATGAATGGATATCTGTTTGATGAGTGTGAAGGATCACTTAGGAAAGATAAGTATGTTCTAAAGATCTACTAAACAGCATAATGTCAATAGTTAACAAGACTATATTATTCATTTCAAAATTGGTTGAAACTATATAACTGACATTAAATGTTTCTAACACACACCAAGACAGCAATAAAAACAACCACACTACCAAATTGTGGGCACATAAAAACGCTTGTGAAGAAGATGGACCCTATTATTTCCTCCATTTTGTGACTATTTCACAGGTGCATTCATATGTCAAAATACATAAAACATATTTCAACATATGTATTTTTATATGTCAAATATAACTCAATAAAGAGGCTAAAGGAATTAGAAGTTTATTCTGATCCTTAAAGACAGTCTTGGAAAAAATTAAGTGAACATTTTAATAATTAGATTCACAGTTTAAAATGTAGTTCCTGGGGAATGTGCAGAGAATAGTGTTGAAAAGGATACAAAACTAATATAGAATAGAGAGAGTACAACATTAGTACTGTAGAAGAAAATGCATAAAAATGTACATTAAACAGGTTTATAGGAATGGAACTGCTCAGCGTCAACAATCTAACACATCCTGACCAAATGCAGGACGATTTGGTTATTTATAAGATGTGATAGGAAAATAAACATAATTCAGAAAAATAAGTCTAATGGAGTTCATAGGTAAAACTTGCTCAGGCAATAAGTTTCTGACTCAAAGAATCTTGGACTCTTGATATCATAATTAGATATAGATAGATAGATGATAGATGATAGATTGATTGATTGATTGATTGATTGATTGATTTTGGTGGTACTGGGGTTCCTGGAAACCCTTCTACCTCTGAGCTACACTCCCAGACTTATTTTACATTTTTATTTGGAAACAGGGTCTCGTAAGCCAGCACAGCTGGCTTCGAACCTGCGTGATCCTCCTGTCTCCATCTTCCAAGCACAGGGATTACAAGCATGCGCCACCATGCCCGGCATGATAGCATAATTTTTTTTAACAATTTTTATGTTTCAGGGCATATTATTAGTAGAAAGAATTATATATATTTTAAATTGTTTTATTGTTGCATTGTAGTCAAACATCTTAATGTGGTATAAGACGGTAGAGCCACACATGCACACAGCACTTATTCAGCCCTTCCCCAATTCCCACGCCAGTCTCTCCCCCTAACTCCTTCTCATATTTGGCATATTAATTCACTTTTATATGTTTATGAATGTACATCATGTACACTAAGAAATCCCCTCTTTCTCTCTTCCATCCCCCTCATCTATGGTTTCTCCTTTCTTGCCTATAGTTCCTCATATAGTCCTTTTTCACCCTAAATTCAACATATTAAGGAGAACATTTGATTTCTTATTTTGTGACTGACTGATCTCACATTAACATAATATTCTCCAGTGGTGTACATTTCCCCTAAAATGAAAAAATGTTGTTCTACTTTATAGCAGAGTAAAATTCCATTGTATACATATCTCATAATTCTGTAATCTATTCATCTGTTGATAGACATCTTGGCTAGTTCCATAGTTTGGCAATTGTGAATTGTGTGGCTATGAACATAAATAGGCATGAAGAATTATATATTATAAAATAACAATTAGATGAGGTTAAAATTTTTATATATAGTAAAAATTATTATGCTAAAACTGGAAAAATTTTATGGTATATAGAATTTTTCCTCTTTTGATAATCTATTGAAGCAACAATGCTTATTTTTTTAAAGTTTTATTGATGCATTATAGTCATATATCATAATGGGGTACAAGATGGTAGAGGCATAGATGCACACATCACCCAATTAGCTCTTACTCAATTTCCACCCTATTCCCTACCCTGCCTTCCTCATGTTTGGCTTAGTGATTGACATTGATATGTTTGTTAATGTACATCAGGTGCCTTAGAGAATTTTCCTCTTCCCCTGACATCTCTTCAGTCAGGTAGCCTTATTTGTTCATCTATAGTATCTCCTTCTTTGTCTAGAGTTTTTCCTATGATCATTTTAGACTTTACCTTAATTTTGTGGGGATTAAAAATATCCACATTATGCTGATTTATCAGCATTTATATATAAATTGGACATTTATACAAAATGCTTGTATAAAGTGTTGCATAGTAAATTACAATTTACACAGTATTAAGAAAGAACATAATTATGTTATTTACAGGAACTAGAGAACATTATGCTAAGTGAGATCAATCATCCTCAGAGAGTAAAGTGGCATGTGTGTTCTTTCATATATGAAAATTAGAGAGAAATAGAAAAAAAAAAGGTACTTCAGACACAAAAAGTAGTATAAGAGGGAGAAAGTGGGGAGGAAATATAAGGTTTGAAGAACAGAATAGTTCAAATAATATTATACCCATATAAGAAGGTATCATTATTAATCTTATTAGCATGTACAGGGGATGGGGCAGGACAGAATGCTAAAGAAAATACACTAGGTTATGTGTGCATGTATGAATGTATCACTTTGAATAGCACTAAGTGACATAGTCACAATGTATGAATAAAAGTGTACAAACAAGTAAAGTAAAACAGTTCCATTTCAAATAACTCTCTTGGAGCTATAATGTTCACATAATACTAAGAACTCAATATTATTGAGAATGTGGCTAAATTCATCTAAAAACTTTTATACTGAGATATTATTCAATGTTCAAAAGACTATAGCCAGGTATGGTGGTGCACACTTGTAATCCCAGCATTTGGGAGGGTGAGCCAGGAAGATTGTGGTTCCTGGACAGCCTCAGCTACTACTTTCTGAGCCCTTTGCAACTCAGTGAGACCCTGTTTCAAAATAAAGAATAAAAAATGGGGCTTGGAGGTCTAGCTCGGAGGTAGAATGGCCCTGGTTCCAACCCCAGTACCACAAAAAGAAAAAAAGACACTATAATATGCTCTTTAAGTAACATTATTTAATCTATTTTTAAGTAACATTAATTATTTGATCTCTTTGTGAGTTATTATTAGTGACTTTTTAAACCCCCCCATTTGACAAAATTGAGTGTGCTAAAAGAATATGATATCAAAAACACTTTTTGACAGAGTCAACTTTAAGGACACAAAATCTTTTTAAGCACACAAGTTCTCACACTCAGAAGGCCACATGTCTGAACTTTAAAATTCACCCATACTCACATGTTTCTTTCTCCAGTTTCCTTTGATTTCTTCTGTGAAGCTGATTTTTAAGAAACATTATGTTTTCTAAGTCTTAAAATAGCTTTCAAATTAAAGACAAAGTTTTAAAAAGTTGTGGACGCTAATTTTTTACAAGGTATCAAAAATATGGTTTGTAGTCAATTCCAACCATAACCATACTTTTACTCATTTATTTATTTTGTCTGTGTTTGTGCTACAGCATCAGAGATGAGTGGCTGGGAAGACTAAGGATTATCTGGTTACAGAGAAAGTATTCTGATTCCTGCCTTAGGTTCAAAGAGACATTCTCTCTTAGTTGTAGGTAAATATTCCAGTGAGAAGTTTTTTTTTTTTTTTAATTCACAGAACTGAAGAAGTCCTTCCTAGAACAGAAAAGAATATTTGCCATTTGTGTTTATACTGGGTTCAAGAGTTTTCTAAAGAGTCATGGCTACCCAAAACTTTTGCATGTAAGTTTATCTGGAAATAGGGCATTTTCACATGTAAGCAAGTAAAGATATATTCAAGTAAACATATATAAATAGGGAGGCCACAAAATCTGTGAGATGTTTGCATAAGAGGGAAAATTGGACACAGAAAGAAGATAACGAGAAGACATTTAGAGAACATAATGTAGTGATTCATCTACATTAATGCGAGGGGAGAAGCCCATGTGAAAAATGAGAAAAGACAAGAGCAATGGGGTTACATGCCTGAGAATGCCAAGGAAAGATATATCTATCATGAACACCCCAGAGTAGACAGGGCAAGGAAGGATTCATCCCTAGATCATTTGCAGAGAGTATAGTGCACCAGTGTCCTGAAAAAACTATGCCATTGACATAGACCAAACGATTTTGTGTTATCCCATACTGGATGACAATAATTTTACAGCTACATTACTTTTATTGTTTACAACTCACTGAAAATATTCTTGGTTCATTTGGTGTCAAGAACAAGGCAATCATAAGTTCTCTTATTTCATTCCAGTCTTATTTTGTAATATTTATAACACTCAAATCTTGATCAAACTTCAAACAATGATATCTCTAGGCTACATAAAGTCTGAGAAAGGTTGAAGACCACCTTAGGGTTACAGAATGCTGTTCTAGGTGTGATAGCAGAGAACAGATATGAATCCAGAGTCACTGTTGGTGGTTAAATGAGGTTCTAAAGAACAAATTCTTCAGAGTGGTCAATGTGTGATTCTGAGGGTCTGTGTGGAGGGCAGTTTTAGAGAGTCAACTTGAAATGTCATCTTGAAGTAAGCTGGATGTCATTCTCAGAGTCAAAAGGTACCCTGATAATGAAGCTCAGAGACAGAAGATGGGAGATTCTTTGCTTTTTAAATTTTCCCTGGTGAGGTTCCTGAAGCGATGGGGTCAGTGTTCTGTCATGTTCTCCAGTATGGGATGCTCCTTCTTTAATGGTGTCAGGTGAGAGGGTTGCTTTATTCAAGCATCTGGTGTAGTGTGAGGGAAATTCCCTAATGTACAAGATGTATGTTCTCAAACATACAAAAGTCAATCACTAAACCAATCATGAGAAGGAGGGAGGAGGAGGAAATGGGGTGGGAATTGGGAAAGGGCGAAATAAGTGTGTGTGCATGTATGCCTCTACCATCTTGTACTCCATCAAGAGCCCAGTGTGTTTGATAAACTCATGGGCCTAGTTTTTCTGACATATGGTTCTTACACTTATGTATCCATGTGTTTCTGATTTAGTTCAGTGAGTTCACAAGTGGTCCTATTTATTGCCTCAATGTACTTATTAATTTGAGCCTTATGATTGTGCTACACAGATAGTATTTTATATTTGTACAAACAAGACGCAGTCACTCTTCTTTGTCACTTGTACTGAAAATAGAATAATTCATGGCAAACTACTGCATAATTTAAATGAAAACTCAGACATAGGCCCACTCTTAAAACTTCTGTTTTTTTTTTTTTTAATAATTCTGCAGTAATTCAAATCAAGGCCTTCTTTTCATCAGCAGGAAGCTAACATCTAAAACTCCTAACATCTTAACATCTAAAGCAGTGAGAGGACTAGCAACAGAAGGCTGAGGTTGATTAATGGAGGAGCTACATACAAATATATGTAAAAGTGTAAACCTGGACACTCATTCTTGGGAGAGAGGTAAGGGGAAGTTGGGGGGGAGAGGCCACCAAGCACAGTCTGAATGAGTGCCATTTTTAATATGTTCCACATAAAAATAAAAAAATAAATAAAAGAGTAAATAGAAAAAAATTTTTGGCTGAATGAGAAATGACAGATGTAGTAATAATGTTGCTGTGTAGCTTATAATATGCTAGTTTTAAACACACACACACACACACACACCACACACACACACACACACAAAATACATAAAATACATGCTGTTTGCCCCTTGGTTTCCTTGCTACTTTGCTTAGGGGTAGTCACCTTGCTATGTGAATCAATGTAATAAATAATTCCCATAGAGAAAAAATAGCCTACTAATCTGTTTCCCAGAATATGTACTAAACTCTGTTAGTGGTATTCATTCTCCTCCTAATATCTAATAATATAATACTATGATGCAAAGTTAAAAATACTAAAATATTGATATAAAACCAATATATCTTATTTCAAATTATAAATCAATAAGACAGAAATAAGTACATGTGCTTGATATATATATATATATGTATATGTATATGTATACATATACATATACATATATATCAAGCACATGTACTTATTTCTGTACATATATATGCACAAAAATATATCCATAGAATAGAAGAAATTTAAAAAAAAACAGTGAGAGAATATGTTTCTATAGCCTTTGGTCTCCTCATCTGCAGTACTCTGTTATATCCTCTAGAAAATAAAGAGACCGTTGACATAATTTTTGTAAAAGTTTTAAATCTTTGCAGGACCCTCCCTTTGGGTAGGCTGGTTTGTCCTTTATCTTTTCCTAACTTAAAATAAAACTTTCACATTTCTATAAAAAATCATTAAAGTATTGAACTTTTAACATTTTACTTGCTTAAAGTAGAACACGAATGTTTTAAATATTATAACAGAAGCATAGTGCTGTAAATATACCCTTACCATATGGTTGTTTTATAAAATATACAAACATTTTTGATAAAATGTATATTTTATTTTAATTACAAATCATTACTCAATTGGTCAACATAGGTAATACAGGATATGTGATTGTTTGTCTTAATATTCACTTAATAAACCTCCAATCACTTTTATGATGCTTAAGAGTACAAATTAAAGTTACGATGAAAAATATAGCTTAATGTCTTTCTTTTATTACTTCTCTCTGGTAATTTTATATGTATTAAATTCTGTAGAGCAATTATTGCCAATCAGCACAGTATAAGAGCAGTGTCTTATTTTTAATTAAATATCTATTAAGGGCACTTCATTTCAAGTGCTAACAAATACTTACTAGGAATTTAAAAATTTCTTCTTATTATGAATAAGGTAGTATTTTTTATTATTCAGAATTAAAAGCATTTTAATCCAGAATAAAATCATGAATATCTAAGTAACTGGAAATTTAGAAAAAATAATTTTGACAAGATTTCATAATAAAAGATACATAAGTAAATAAAAATGGGTCGGCACCCATTTTTTGGCAGCAATTTATCACCTTTCCTTACTCATTGGCATCTCTGCTACATTTCAGGATGTTCTAAATATCCTAGCACAGTGTCTGAAGGTAAAAATGAACCTGCTGCCACATTTATCACTGTGTAATTTGGAGATCCGAGTGCTGTTTCCTGAACCCCAAACAACATTTATTAAATTTGCTAAGTAATTATATTTACTCATGATAATTTCAACTCTGCAGTGTGAATCTGCACAGGTGTGACTAGCGGTTATATTTCTTCATCCACAGAGCCCCTGCTGTACATAAAGCATCCACTAGTAATTTTCTTTAATTCACTTAATTGCCTGGGGCAGCCTGAGCTACTCTTTCCCCTAATTTGATGCTTTCTGTTGTGTTTCACAGAAAACAGAATAGTCTGAAGAGGGGGCACTTATAATTGCAAGAACTGAAATACAAGCACAATCTCATTCAACGCAGACTTGAGTCAACCTTGCAACATTTGCATACACATCGAGGTTATATAACCAATTCAAAAAACTTTAAAAGCCCAGAATCAAAGCAAAGCAAATAGAAGGAAGAAAAACAAAGTGAGACAAATAAAAGCTGTTTAGATATATATATATATATATATATATATATATATATATATATATATATGCAGGCCTATATACATATATAGGCATAGGCATACATATGAAGGTTTTAATATAATGATAATAAAATTACAAAGTACACTTGTGACACCTTTTACTTGTTTTAGGATATTAAACTATTTCATTTGATTTTCAGAGATTTAGTTATGACTGAACATCCTAGTGTTGTCAGACTTCCTAGAGCCCATCTATCACATTGAGATTTTTCTATAGATCTCATATTTGTATGTTCTTCTTCATATAACTAAAGTACATGGGAACATAACTCCATAAGGCTTATAGTTATACCTAGTCTTTGATGTATGTGTCTTAAATAAATGAATAATTTGATGAATGAATATTTCTTTTAACACCATTAACATGCTAAATATATGGTCACTAATAGTTTTTGCAGTTGAAAATTTTAGCCTTAAGCATTACAGTTCGTTCTTATCTGATGAATCTGGTTTACTTAATATGTACTGTATATGAAAAAAGTGTAATGTAATATTTTAAGATGATTAAAGGAACAGAACTCTTAATACATTCTGCAAAATCTTCATTCAAGGGAACAAAAGAGAAAAAAACAGTTTGCTTTTAGAAAGTTGAATTACCACGGAAAGGAAAGTGCTGGTACTGAAGAAACAGGTTTCTCTAGAACAAAGCTAATGAGTACATGATTTGAAATCTGGCTTGCACCTGTAGGAGTGAGAAAGAACGTTTGATTCTATTAATCTCTATCACACTTAGCCATGTTCTAAGCACTGTGTAAAATTAAGTGAAGAAGGCAACATGGGTTGGTGGCACACTGAACACCTGTTTAATAAAATAATTTTCTTATTTTAATAGACATTTTCAACTGGTGATATTTAGACAATCGGCTTGCATTTACCAGAAAGCTATAAATGCTGGGTATCATTGAAAAGTCACTCTGACTCAGTATAAGAGATGCTCTTCAATTAACATGAATGTGTTTGTTTTACAGAGAACTCAAGAAACACCTCTAATAAATCACCCAGTCAAAAAATGGGCAAGTAAAGTAAATATACACTTCACAAAATAAGATGCTCAAATGGCCAATAAATGTATGGAAAAATGTTCAGCATCATTAGTAATCAGAGAGATGCAAATCAAAACTACCCTGGGATTTCACCTATCTCCAGTTCTATTTCAACCACTAAGCCACACATGAGAAGGAGGGAATGGATTGGAAATTGAGGAAGGGCTAAATGAGTAATGTGTGGATGTAAGACTCTATCATCTTGTACCTCATTAAGATGAATGATTACAATGCACCAATAAAAAAATTGATTTTTTTAGATTGTTGAATCCTTTGGGAATTGGATTAAACTAGAAACTTCTTTATCAGAAAAGCACATAAAGATCACAAAATCTCTAGTTTAGTTTAGGAGAAGGAACATTTTCTGAAAGTCCTACTTGAGAGTTCATGGGTTATGGGAAAAGATGCTTTTTCAAACAGCTACCTCAAGAAAAAAAGCTACTTATTACTGTTTCTGCATTGCTGATATTGCAAATACAGCCTTTCTGTTTGTTAAGGCTTCAAAAACCATTTGTAGATAATTTCTTTGACATGATAAGATTATGGCTATGACAAATCTCTTACTATGCCCAACTGGCACTGTAAATAATAATAATAATTAATAATAATAATAATAATAATAATAAAATAACAACAATAAATCTTAAATATTATCCACTAATGCTATATCCTAATTTATAATAGTAAATTAGAAAAGCTTCTTGTCCCTCATTGTTGCCAGTCTCTGTCAGCCTCTCTCTAATCCTCTTTCACTCTTTCTTTCATAAAATCATCCACATTCATTCTTTGAATTTGTACCTGTTTCTCTGTTTACTCTTAAACCTGTGGATAGCTCTACCCTTGTTTTTATAATTATTTTTCAGCCCATATCCATGTATAACCATATTAGCAAATTGCTCTCTACAAAATATTACAGTTAAGTACCAAAAAATGGTTATTTCCATAAAAAATTTGAGAAAAAAATCCATACTCTATTAATAACTTAAAATGTTAATTGTTCACTTTCAAATATAGAAAATAGCTTTACTGCCATCATAGCATGAAAGGCATCTTATACATAAAGACTAATATCAGAGATCCTAAATAAAAAGTAATTTTAAAGACCACACAAAATAGATTTTGGAACAGTTACATGGCAAATGAAAATCCAGTTTTATATGACTACATTTTCAGATAACCTTTTTCAAACAATAATTATACTAGACAGAGTTAGACAGACAAGAGAGACTTTTTTCCATGTTATTGCAATAGGTGACAGAGGCCAGAACTGAATTGGAATTCAACTGAAATGAATCAGAAGTTCGCAAGGTCTTATGCAATGGAGTAATTTAGTGAAAATGTCCCGAAGGATGTTAAGTGGGAAGGCCGATCCCAGGGAGATGAAATAAAGTACCTTCCTGAGTGCATCAAACATTTTTAGAGACATTTGGTAGGCTGATGCAAGAGGATCACAGTTTGTGAACAGCCTCAGCTACTTAGTGAGGCCCACTGGAACTTAATGAGTTGAGGATAGAGCAGGTTTGAAGCCAGCCGCGCTGGCTTAAGAGACCCTGTTTCGGGGGAAAAAAAAAAAATAGGTCTGGGAGTGTATGCCTGTTTCAAAATAAAGAATAAAGAAAATAGGGCTGGGGATGTAGCTGAGAGGTAGAATGCCCCAAGATTCTATGGGCAGTACCACAAAAATAATTACAGAGATTAAACTATGTTTGCCATTAAAATTAAGCTTTTACCCACCCATAGAGATTGGAACACTAGGGTAGGATCATTGCACTCTTAAAAGATGGTTCCCAGCCATCTTTGACGCACGCTTGTAATCCCCGCGCTTGGGAGGCTGAGACAGGAGGATCACTTAGGTTCGAAGCCAGCCTCAGCTACTTAGTGAGGCTTTCAGCAACTTAGTGAGACCCTGTTTCCAAATAAAATATAAAAAAGGTCTGTGAGTATATCCCAGAGGTAGAAAGCCTCTGGGTTCCACCCCCAGTACCAACAAAAAAAAAAAAAAAAATGGTTCCAGGTCTTTGAGGGTAATATCCCTAAATTCTAACACAAAAAAAGTTGACTTTACAAAGGTTTATCACTCAAACAGAAAAAATTTAGAATGACAAATTATTTAATGTAAATGTTCTAAGAAAAGGGAAGTTACTGGGGCTCCAGGAATAACATCTTAGGGCACAATATGAAGTTAATAATTAAAAAACATAAGTCCAAGTAGCAGAGCATTTAGATTTTCCAATGAACTCATGTGATGAGTAATTAAAACTTAAGTTAGGCAAGTGTATAGATTTGCTTCCTTAACTGTCACATTTATCTGGGAGACTCTGCTGCAGGATGGCTTAGAGACTAAACCTTTTTGCTAAGGCTTTTAAAATATATTCCTGTTTGAATGAAGATAATGAGACTTTGGGAATCAAAATTCTGGGCACAGAGAGACATAGGGGAAGAATCTAGCAAGTGCTTCCTCAGCTGGATTCTTTAGTTCAGAAAAGGTCTATATGACAATTGAGGCTTGATTCAGAAAACATTCCAGACCCTTTATACTTACGGCGTCTGGATATTCGGGCAGACTGTAACTACACAGTGAGATTTAGCTTGTCCAAAAAATGTGTTTCTGAGCTCCTAATTGCAGCCTAACATTTTAATATAATATGTCATTAATTTCAAAATGAACACATTATACATTTTGTTCTCATATAGTTTTTTTAATTTATCTCATATAGTATATATATATATATATATATATATATATATATATATATATAGTATTCAAGAAGCAGATGAGGTACAGATGCTCTATATCGATATGTATTTATTTCTAAGTATAACATTTTAACAACTTATTTTTCTTATTGTCATTTTTCCTTTTTTCTACTTAACTCATTAACTTTTCTTTCACTTTTTCTGTGTACATCAGCAAGTTTCATAGTAATTGCTTTTTCTGTGAATATTCTATTGCTCTTCTTCTCAAGGGAAAACATGCTGTTTTCTATTCATATATTTTTTGTCTTTTTCTTCAGCTAATTTACTTGGCTCTAGCTACTATTCACTCTCAAGGTGAACTTGCTGCATTCAGAATATTTACTCATTATTTAAAAGTGACATCGCACAGTGTTCAGATTCTCTAGGTTATAAAAGACACAGATACTGTTCTGTTATGATGTAAATGTATTATGTCCTATGGCAAAAGTTCATGCTTTCTTTATCCCTGAAGAAGATTTCTGTCAATCGTTTCTGTGTTTTTTTAAGTATTTACAACATTTGGTTTATATCAAAATATGCAAAAATAAAATCTTCTGCTATTGTACTTCTCATTTTTATTTCTACAGTAGCTTCTAATAACGACACAAATTATATTAATTTATACTTGAAAAAATCAAATAATCAACATAGTTATGTTTCATTCTTTCACTAACATTGTGAAGTCCATTGTCATGCAGACACTGAGAAACTATTTTACTATTAATATAAAATCTATTTACAATTATAGACAGCTCACCAAGTTATGTGAGACCTCAGAATTCTTTAGGCTAGGAGGAGACTTTATCGGTGTCCAGGGACGATGAGGTGGAGGTAGATTTCTGGAGAGAGAGAGAGCTAAGAAGAGTCAGCCTGGCTCTTCTCATGCTGAGCAGGTGAAATTGGCTGCCACTGTGCTAATCATAAGCCTGCCTAAAGGGGAGCCATGAAAATTTGTGATAGAGGTCACTTTTCTTTTTTTCCTGCAAGGTAAGTGTGACACTGGCTCCTTCCAAACATAAAGGCGAGAGTCAAGGTGAAAATGCACCTGTTGAAATATCGTTCATGTTTGTAGGTTAAAAATTCTTTTGAAAATATATCTCATAAAGGAAAAAAATAAACGAAAGAATGCATACTAAAACTTTTTATGCTAGTACAGGGACAGAACAGATTCCTGTTAGCAGTAAATCATCCACTCCAAGTTAAAACATTTCTCAGATGAGAAAATAAACTGTTAGAAAATAAATACTGCATTTCCTACTCCAGATCTAGGTCATTAGCAAGAATAAATAATAAACGATATAATTATTATTTATATTTATTAAAAAGATAAAAGGAACTTAACCTAGAATGAATTGTACTGTACCATTCTAATTTGGTGGTTTTTGATAACAGTTGTTAGTATATAAGTTTTTTTTAATCCCTACATTCATTTGTTTTGCTTTTTTTTTTTTTTTTTTTTTGAGGAACTGGATATGGAACCCAGGGGTATTCTATCTACAAGCTAAACTTCCATCCCTATTTTTTTTCATTTTGAAACAGGGTATCACTACCAAGTAGATGAGGCTGGACATGAACCTCTGTTCTTCCTGTTTCAGCCTCCCAAGTACTGGGATTACAAACCAGTGGATTACAAACCAATAATTCATTTCTTTACAAAATAATTCAGCTAGATTCAGCATGTTATTTGAAATTACCTCTGCTTTAAACTATTTTGTTTGCTAAATTTTAAGAATTAAATATACAAAATCATTTCCATCAACCTCAGCTAGGAATTAGGCTGTCCTTGAATAAGCCATCCTAGCTGCCCTTCTACATGAGAGGAATTAGATTAAAGATCTCTTATGCCTGTGTCATGCATATAGTAAGCAGAGACGCCATTGCTTATTTGCAATATATCAAGAGAAAATTTCTTTAAGCATATTTACAACCCATTATTTATGGGTTAGTATTAGGAAAAAGAAGTGGCTATGTGCAGAAGGTCCTATGTGCTAAGAAATTAATATACAATTAAAATTATCCTTTGTGAATACATGTATACAAATAAAGTGTGCATAAGTTCCACAAAAGAAATAATCATACCAAAAATAGTTAAATAATAATAAAATCTATTTGGCCAGTCATGTTAAATAGAAACATTAAATATTAAGTGAAAGCATCACAGGAGAAAGGAAACTCTCATGATCAAAGCATATTCTGATGCTGATGCCTATAGTGATCTTTTAATATATGACACTGATTATTTTGGCACTAAGAAACTGGCTCACTCAAAAATAAAAGCTTACCTTCCCTCAGGGACAGGAACTCAGCAGAGAGGAGTTCAACAATGGCTGAGTGGCAGGATGTGTCAAAATATCAGATATTGGAATTGGGAATAAGAATGTAAGAGAGGGTGATGGCTAGTCCCTGTGATTCTGTGGACATTAAATGACATTTAGTATGAGAGTTGACATTCAAGTCTTCATAAATTACATATAACATACCAAAATATCTTCATGAAATAATGAAGTACAGCACCTTCTATCAAAACATTGTTTCCCAATACACTTTTATTAGAAATTTCTTCCATTATAGGAAACTTACTAAACATATTTTATTCCAAATCATTGATCTCTGTGAAATTTTGATAATACACATATACTGTGTATTTGTGTACTTATTGTATGCATATTTATGCTTTATATACAAAGAGTGTTTGTTTGTTTTTACACATCTACCTCATAACCAAGTTTTGGCTGGTCCTTGGGTAGCAACCCAACCATTTCAAAGTCTTCCTTGACCAGGAGTCATGGAACATTCCTGCAATTGTAGTATGTTGGAGGATGAGAAAGGAAGATCACAGGTTGGAGGACAACCTCAGCAAGTAGTGAGACACTCATCAACCTAGAGAGACCCTGTTTCAAATAAAAAATGAAATAGTACTTGGAGTATAAAATTAACATAGAATAATTATTTTCTTTAAATCCTAGATAATCACTCTTCCATTCACTCTTTGTTACTTAAAGGTAATTTCAGTTAAAATATATATTTCTTAAAAATATTTCTATGTAAATGAAAATAGCTACTTCTGTGGAAAGATTAATTTCTGTAAGAAATCTACTTTTAACACTTTACTTATTTTAAGTTTAGTATGCAATCCATATTTTGCACCTCTCTATCCAAAATTATTTTTGTACTCACTTTGCATTGAAAGTTGCTAATTGTATACCTGTAGAGTAGAATCTTCAGAGTTTTCTTTTAGTAAATATTAAACACCCTTACCTGAAAATTCCTCACATACCCAATTGCTTTGTCTACTCTGGGTCTTTTGTTTTTCTGAATACATTTAGAACAGACTTTTCGGGCCTTATTAAAAATAGCATTGGTACCAGAATATGGTGGTGCACAGTTGTAATCCCAGCATTTGGGAGGGTTACACAGGAGAATTGCTGTTCACAGCCTCAGCTACTTAGTGAGACCCTTTGCAAATAAGTGAGACCCTGTTTCAAAATAAAGAATAAATAATAGGACTGGGGGTGTAGTTTGGAGGTAGAATCCCCTGTGTTCCATCCCCAGTAACACACACACACACACACACACACACACACACACACACACACACACACAATGGCATTGGTATTTTGATAGCGATTGTTTAAATCTGTAGATCATTTTTGGTAGACTGGCCATTTTTTGGGGGGTGGTACTGGGGTTCCCGGAAACCCTTCTATCTCTGGGCTACACTCCCAGACCTGTTTTATATTTTTATTTGGAAACAGGGTCTCTTAAGCCAGCGACGCTGGTTTCGAATCTGTGCGATTTTGTCTGTCTCTGCCTCCCAAGCACGGGGATTACAAATGTGCACCACCACGCCTGACCCTTCAGTGTTTTTTAATATTGATAAGTAATGTGTGCATGTGTGCCTCTACAATCTTGTACCTCATTAAATGTATGAGTACAATACACCAATAAAAATATTTAAAAAACATTAATGAGTGTTAGATTTTGTTAAATGCTCTTTCATCATCTTTTAAATGGTCATGTGGGTTTGGCACAAAAACAGATATGTAGACCAATGGAACAGAATAGAAGATACAGAAACAAATTCAGAGTTATAAACAAATGATTTTCAACCAAGGTGCCAAAAACACATGTTGAAGAAAATACATCCTTTTCAACAAATGGTGTTCAGAAAACTGATTATCTATTTGTAGAAAAATTGAATAAAATTCTAACCTTTCACCTTGCATAAGAGTCGACTCATGATGGAACAAAGATATAGATATTACGTTAAAAAATTGGCTTAAAATGTCAGTACTTGGGAGGCTGAGACAGGAGGATTGCAGGTTCATGGCCAACCTCAGTTACTTAGTGAGGTCTTCTGAAACTTAGTGAGAACCCATTTTAAAAATAATTAAAAAAAATAAAATCGGTCTGGGAGGAAGTTTGAAGGTAGAATGCCTTTGGGTTCAATTCCAGTAGCAAAAACAAAAAATTGGAATGACTAAAGGAGGGCATAGATTCAACTTTCCAACATATAGGTACTTGTAGAAACTTTTACAATAGGACCACAAAGGTCAGAATATCAAAACAATGATTAATAAATATGATGGCATTAAAATAAAATTCTCTGTGTATCAAAGGAAACCAACAAAAATATAGAGATCCTAAAGAATAGGAGGTCTTTGCCATATTTTCCTCCACTAGAGGACTAATATTTATTTATTTATTTATTCATTTATTCATTTATTCATTTATTGTGGTATTGGGGGTGGAACCAAGGGGCTTTTCTCCCTCAGGGCTATACTCCTAGTCCTATTTTATACTTTATTTGGAAACAAGGTCTCACTAAGTTTCTGAGAGACTAAGTAGCTGAGGTTGGCTTCAAACCTGTGTGATCCTCCTGTCTCAGCTTGCCAAGCGCTGGGATTACAAGCATGTACCACCATGCCCAGCTCGGACTAATATTTGTAATATACAAAGAACTCAAATAAACAACACTGGAACGCCAATTACCTGGGCAAGAATAGACAATTGAATTAAGTAGATACTTCATAAAAAATACAAGTTCCCAGTAAATATATGAAAAAAATGTTCAACATCATTAGCAATCAGGGAAATGCAAATAAATCCTATACTTATATTCCATCTAACATCAATTAGAATAGCAATCATCAAAAAGTCAAACAATAAACACTAATTAGGATATTGGAAAATAAAAACTCTTATATACTGTTGGTGGGATTAAAAATTACAGCAGCTATGAAAATCAGTATGGAGATTCCTCAGAAAACTGGGGATGGATCCACCATATGATTCAGCTCTACAGCTTCTGAATATTTTTCCGAAGGAATTGGATTCAGAATATTATGTTAAAACAAGAATATCTGTGTTTATAGCAGCAAATTTTATAGTACCCAAAGTATTGAACCAACCTAGGTATCTATCAACAGATGAAAGAACTGAAAAATTATAGAATATATACACAATGATATTCTACTCAGCAATACAGGAGAAAAAATAATATCATTTGCAAGAAAATGGATAGACCTGGGGAATATTATGTTAAGTGAGACTAGCCAGTCAGAGAAAGTGAAGTATCATATTTTTTTTTCTCATATGTGGAAACTCTAAGTAATGTGGATACTAGAGGGACTTCAGCTAATGAACGAATAATTCCTCTAGAGTGAGAGAAGTAGCCTAGTGGACTGTGTTGGGGGAGGTGAGAGAGAATCATTGAAAGATACTTTGCAATTGATGTGATATATGAATTTTAGAATATGAATACCAATCTCAATATCATGTATAGGGAAGAGGGGAAGTAAAATGGGATCTGGGGAAAAACTTACCAAGTGTTGCGTGTATAAAATGCAATATGATGTAAGACTATAATATACCAACAAGAGTGTTTAAAAATGTAAAAATCATTTTTGTTAAAACTCCTTCTCCTCAGCCTTATCTACCACTTCAGTCTGTCCATAATCTATTTATCGGAGGTTTATAATCTCTTTTTTTGTTATGGTCATCTAGATTTATTTCTCCCTTATCATTTAAATATTCCTGAGTTAGATAAGGTCTCATTCTCTCATATTTACAGTGTTGAATTATCTTTTGTGTCTCTGTACAAGTTTTATGTACAGAAACTTGGTCATTTTTACCATTTCTTAGATGACTTTATTGAGACAAAAATTTATTAGTGTGATTCCTCATTCATAAATGACTATGATTTCTCAAGAAATAATGTTAAAGCTCTTAGATGAACATATATACCTGATATTGTTCTCTAGTTAGCAAATCTATATGATTACTCTAGGTGATTATAATTTTCTGAGGCTTTGTGCATGATTACCAATCCTCAAGAAAACTTCCTTTGCCTTTAAAATCTAGTACTTAACCAACGTTTGCTTTCCAAGCCCAATTTACTATTTATTAGTGGCATCCTCTATAAAACTTATAATAAAAACAATTCTTGTAACTTTATGCTCAATTATAGTAGACAGAAAGAATAATTTAATTTATTTTAATTAAATTATCTGATATGACACTATATACACTTTTATATAAATGAATGGATTAATGAATTAATTATTAATTATTGATAATTGAATGAAACATGTGGAGAATAAACAGAATAAAGTCACCAAAATAATAAGTGCTTCAAATAAAATTATTTATATGACAATAAAAGTTAGTAGGATATGGTGGTACATACCTATAATTCCAATCTTTGGGAAGCTGATAGAGTACAATCAAATATTCATGGTCAGCCCCAGCAACTTAGCCAGGGCCTTTATAGATTAGTGAGTTTATGTTTCAAAATATGAAAATATAATAAAAACATTTTTATTTCTTTTTATTGGCATATTGTTCTCACATGTCTTAATGGGGTACAAGATGGTTGAACCATGCATGCAAACACCTCTCATTTAGCCCTTCCTCAATTCCCACACTATAATCAGAACCTTTCTATCAAAGGAATAGTTTGACTTAAGCTTCCTTCATAAAACCACCAATTTGTAATCTTCTGTATGCAAATATTTATTAATTTCCATTTCCTGAGTATTGTGAGTACAAACCCTTCCCCAGAATCTCCTCTAGCCGATGGGATAAAGATTGTGTGTCTATATTCCCACAAGTAGGAGTACAGAACAGGAGCATTGTGCTGAAAAACAAAAAAGAACACTTTTTTGTCATGTTGTTTGTGCCCACTTAAATTTATTGGCAGAAGGATCTCTTTTTGCAAAAAGTAAGATTGCCTTCATAAGCCACTTTTGAACGTGTGCCTTTTCTAAAGAAAAGAATCTATAATATGTAATAAATTATTATATATTTATATAATGTAAATACATTATAATTTATAATAAAAACAAACAATAAAATAGGGAAGAAGGTATATCTTAGAGGCATAATGTCCTTGAATTCAATACCCAATAACACACAGGTGCACACACACACACACACACACACACACACACACACACACACACTAAATAAAATACACAAAATAAAATAGTCATAATTATTTTAAAAACATAAATATAACGTCTGGGCCTTCAAAGAATAAATCAATGCCTAAATATTTTACTCAGTGATTAACTAATCCTCTTTCATGATGAGGAGAAACATAATAACCTTGTAAAAGTTTCAGTCCTAAGACAATGAGCCATTTCACAATATTTAGCAAGATGTTTGGCAGATTTTAGGTTCTTTTATCATGTAATTAATACTCATGGAAACAATTTTTTGAAAATAATATTTTCTAAAGATATAATTGAGTTGTTAAAGTAAAATCAAAGTATTGTCTACTTTGTACACTTACTTTTAGCATCCATGTCATCCCAAAGATAAATGAGCCAACTTTCTGTAAAATCTATTATTAATTCTACCAATTATACATAGAATATCAAAATGTCTGATGTCATACATTATCTATTTAAATGAGGTTTAGTAACTCCCTTAACTAAAACCTACTGTTTAAAAAAATGTCATTGAGCCGGGCGTAGTGGCGCATGCTTGTAATCCCCGCGCTTGGGAGGTGGAGACAGGAGGATTGCACAGGTTTGAAGCCAGCCGTGCTGGCGTAAGAGACCCTGATTCCAAATAAAAATAAAAAAAGTAAGGTCTGGGAGTGTAGCCCAAAGGTAGAAGGGCTTCCAGGAACCCCAGTACCACCCCCCAAAAAAAATTCATTGAGTACTTGGACCCAAAGATTTTTTTCTCCTAAAACCTGTCTTATACTATATTTTACATCTAAGCTTCATAATTATAAATACAAGATTTTTTAAAATTTTCTATTGAAAATAAAAATATATATACAATGGCTGCCAAATCTCTAAAGCATTAGTCTGAAATAAGTTTAAAAAGAAACAGAGTAGTTGAGTATACAGGTTTCAAGAACTAAAAAATTGTACACTGAAGATATAGCACTAATTCATGTTTTTCTGACAACTATTTATATGGTATCTCTTAGGGTTTAGTTAAAATTAAAGAGAAAAACTCCTTTTAAATAAGTAAAATTGATAAGAAAGGAAAACAAGAAAACTTCCATTGATGGTATATATCCACAATTTTCCCTAGCTTGGAAATATATGTAGTTTAATTATTTGCATTACGTATTTTCTTTTTCTAAATTATTTTATTGGTGCATTATAGTCATACATTTTAGTGGAGTACAAGATCATAGAGGCAAACATGAATACATCATTCAATTAGCCCTTGCCCAGTTCCCACCCCATTCCTTCCTCCCTTCTTCCTTCTCATATTTGGCTTAGTGATTGAATTTGATATGTTTATGAATGCACAACATGTACATTAGAAAATTTCCCTTTTTCCCCTCAGGTCAACTTATTTGCTCATCTATAGTTTCTTCTACTTTATCTAGATTTCTTCCTATGACCTATTTTCTTCCTAGTTTCCATATGAGAAAAAGCATCCAATGTCTTATATTTTGTGAATAATTTTACTTAGCATAATTTATTTTTTTAGATACATCTGTAATTTTATTACAAAACCGTTCTTTTGGCATTAGTCGGTTACAGTGATAGCAAGATACTGTAAGTGGCATAGCAGCTCTAATGTAACAGCTGTATTCCCTGCATACTGAGCCAAAATTTAAGTTACTTCAAATCCATTACATACAAGTTGCCTGCAGTGACTCCTGATACAAATCCTTACATATACACCTTATAGGGAAGAATTGATGCTAGGATTAGATTAAATGTTGATAAGACTACAGAAGTAGTAGTTCCTTTATGGGACTTTTTTCTTTACCCTCTCTTCCAATTAGTTTGCTTTAAAAGAACCAAATTTCTTAGAGCTAGTCTGAATAGCATCAACACCCAAGGAACGTCACACTTAGTTCTTGTTAAAAAGCAGTACCTGTGCAATGTGTGCTTTACACCACAGGTAAGGGAATTATCATTCTAGTTTTAAACTCCTGCATTAGAGTCCCTTAAAAAAACAAAGGCATTTCATCAAGCTTTTCTACATGAAGTTATCGCTGTACGTTTGTTGGTAGGTCACTTTCTCTGCTGTGTTTGTTTTGAAAGGATCTTCCAATATATCTCCACTATTCCTTTCTTATAGTATCCTTTTCTTTATCTAGGACTTCACATAACTCTAATGCTTTATTAAGAACATCCTCCTTGTCATCCCATTGGTTTTCTAGCATGTCTTCATAGATATCTACAAGAAAGGCTATTAGGTAGGGGGAACTGTGACTTGGTTGTAAATCAAGTAACTGATTTAACAGATTGGGATATTTGGAAGACCACGGTCCTGTAAAATGCCTTTCAAATAGCTCCATGCACTTTCATTATGTGGTATGAGTTTGATCATTTCCAGTGTGTACTGGACTTCTCTCTCCAACTCAGCACGGTCATTGTAGCCGGTGGTGTGAGAAATCACAAAGTATCTTTGGTTCCAGACAGAGTTATTTCTCACATCCTCCTTGAGAAGTTGGTCTACATACTGCAGCTCATTATCCCAGAGTTGAAATTCCTGAATAACCCACTGTGGATTTTGCCAGGCATGATAATTCTTTGCATCCTGATTAAGAATATCAGCAATCCACTCAAGCTCCTGAGATGGATCTTTCAGCCATTCCACTAATAACCGTCTATGCTGCCAAACTTGATGGTTTTTGGATTGTTCTGCAATTATTGCAGTAATGTAGTTCATTTCCTCATGTGAATCCTTTTGAAGTGACTTTTAAGGGAACTCTCTGACAATGTCACACTGTATAGTTGGCTGCATTTAACTCAATAGCATCCTGGGTGAGCTTAAAGTCTCGCTCACTTCTTTCATCATGCTGCAGAACAGCTAGAAAATAATCATAAACATCTCTAAATTTTTCACTGTAGATAATCTGGACCACGGAATTGGGACCATCATTCTGTGGCACTGGATGTATATCTGCACATTTTGCTCTGTCCTTGTACAGGACAAAGGAGGGCGAGTCCAGGCTCAGAAGCCCATTGCCCAAGGGGGACGCCTCCACCCCTCCAGCCCAGGTCTCCATCTCCTAGTCCTACTGCGAGTTGGGTGGAGGCTGGGGATGGAGCGGAGGCTGCTCCTGCTGACCTGGCTCACCTCCCTGCGCTGCCTCCCCGACCCCCTCGGCCGCCATCGCGCCTAGGTCCACAGCAGAGGTCTACTTAGCATAATTTCTATCATATATGAAACATTTGAATTAAAAGTTAAAAGAAATTTGAAGAGAAACATAAAACAATTATGTGTGCCAACAATGCATTTCGTGTTTTTATTAATTTATTAGAATCTTTTACTAAATAAATGTTAAAAATGTTTTTAGTCTACCAAATATCCAATTCACATGCCAAGCACTGCTGTCATTATTCCCTACACTGCCATACCCTGAACAAACAAATAAAGAGACAACAACAATCTTGCTCTAAGAAACTGGGTCTTGACGAAATAAGAAAAAAAGTAAATGGAAATGAACTTTATATTTTTGCTTAAATTAGTGATCAGTAATTTTTTCAAAGTCTGACATCTCAATGCCCAGTAGTCTCTACCATCCTGACCTTCCCTACTTTTCCAAAGATTTGTATTCTCTAAATGCATGTTTCCTTTTTATTGTCTGTGTATTTCCCGTTTTATTTTTGTAAATGAATACAACACAAGTGAATATATCCAAATGCCAAAAACAATTTTAAAGCAGAGAAAGGCTGAGATGTATGAGCAATATATTAAGGTTAATATAAATTTATCATGTTTATGTAGATCTCTATCCTTTCTCTCAATGTTCTTCCTATTAGGATTGTATATAAACATTTCAAACTGTAGTTTATTTTACAACATAAATCAAAGGTATTTTCTTGAGAAATACCATGGCTTACTTTATCCACATTCAGTGTAAAAATAGTTTGACTGTACACAGCAAGCTATCGTGGGAATTTCAATTGAGCTGTAGAAGGGGTTAACAAAAAAATCCCCAATGTATTTAAGGATGAAAATTTATCTAAGGAAATACAGGAAGATTGCAAGTAATTAGACAGTCCAGGGTTGATTTCCTTCCTGTAGAAACAATCTAGATGATTTTTAAAATCTCCACAGCAAATGTGAGCAGAATTATGAGGCAGGGAAAAAAAAAACAAGAAATAATTAGATAAAACACATCTGCTGTTATGCTGCAGCATAAAGTACCTGAAGGAAGTTGAGACTATAGATAATATGCAATATTATGACCAAAGAAAAGTGAGAGGTGTCCGAAATAAGGTGGTGGGTTTCACATTAAAGTTAATCTCAGATGTCATTTATACACTTAACTCTGAAATTTTAAAATATAATAAATATGTGAAGAGGTACAAAATAAAATGCGTATCTACAGTAACTAATGAAAATAAATTATGTTGAGATTTATTTTCTCTTTTGACAAGAAAATGAGCTATAATACTTTTATTTTTACACTATTTATTACTTAAATTCCAGGGATCATCTCTAGAAATGTCACTTAATATTGAATTTGAGAAACAGAAAAGGATGATCTTTGAAGTGAAGAAACAATAACACCTATTGTTTAGTCAGATGCATAACCAAATAGTAAAAAATTCATTAAAAATAAATCTCAGTCAAGATTAAGTAAATTATTTCATTAGTCAAAAGGGCTGAAAGGCGAGTGGAGTGAATTTTGGAATACAGACATTAACAATTTTGGCATCTCTAGTAAAAAATGTTAATGAGTTAAATTATCCTCTGTATGTTATTTTATAATCATAGTGATGCCATTTCTTTCACCTAATAAAAAATTAACTCCATAACCCCATATAAACTTCCTTTTATTGATTCCATATTTACGAATAAAATTTCTGGTAAAAATTTAGGTCCTTATCTCTATCCAGAAATAATATTTTAAGTTAATATTTCAGTTTCTATGGCAATTATACCAGTTAATGTGTATGAACATCAATTTCTGTTAAGGTTCGTTGGCCCATAGTAACTATCTGATCAATGATCATGTGTCTCCTTAAGCAATTCTAAGACTTGAGGTATAATGAGTCTAATGTGACTAAAAATAGATTTTGTCTGTCTGTGGGTATTCTTACATGTACAACGGCCATTTTGCAAGACATAGTCTTTACTTTCAAGACTTTAGAGCCATAAAGCGTCATCAGTGAACGGGCTTATATATGTGCAGAGACAATAAAGAAAAATCAAGGTCATCGGTCATTTTCAATCATGTTCACTTTTCTAGTTGAATAATAGTCACAGTTGAGTATACACAATAAAATCAGATATTAAAGACCAAATTGTCACTCACTATTTTTCTATTTTTCATCAAATGATTCTCATGATTTAACAATTGCAATTTTCTTTAGGTGAACAGTGTTTGTAGCATCATCACTCAGGATAGGGATTATTATGGTGAACATTTGTGTCATTATACTGGCTTATAGGTGAAAGGATTGCTACAAAATTGGATCTTATCCTTAAGCTCTGATGTCTGTACAGCCCTGATAATTTTGAAAATGCAGTCACTATTGTATCTAACCGTAGGAAATGAATAAATGGCTCTCTGAAGTCTTGGCTTCCTTTGTGTTTTTATATTGCTGAGGGCATGGCTTTGGAATAATTCACAGAATATGTCAAAGCCTAATTGTAAAATACTTGGCTGGAAGGTGATTTGGACATACCTAAACACTGAACATTTGCATGTAAGATAATAAAATACTTTAGATTATGACTTTTTTTCTACAAGTCTTTCCTTTATAGAACTGACTTTTTTTATATATACTGCGGATTAAAACCAGAAGCATTTTACCCCTGAGCTATAATCCAGCCTTTTTTATTATTTTATTTTGAGACAGGGTCTCACTAAGTTGCTGAAGATCTCACTATGTTGCTAAGGTTATTCTTGATTCTGCAAGCCTCCTGTCTCAGCCTTCCAAGAACTGAGATGACAGGCATATACCACCACACCCAGTTTAGCACTGGTTCTTGTGTGGGGCTATGTTTATGTGCTAGCATAATGTCATTTTCTCCTATCTTTTTGTATTTGTTTTATATATAAAATGTATATTAATTAAGTGAAATGTTTTAGGGTTTTGCCTTGTTTTAGACATTAAGATAGTTTACTATGAGAGTTTATGTACAAATTTGCTGCAGAGCCATTTCACAACTTTCAAAGCGTGATATTCTTTTATTCATGTCTGCAATGGTAAAGATCATTCAAGTAGAAATTTATCCTGTGAAGCAGCAGTACCTATCCACTTACATAAGATGTTATGATTAAAATTTCAGTGAAAAGTCATCCATATATCACTATGTGATTCTGTATATGCATGCATTTTGAAGTAGAGGAGATGTGGTTGGCATGAAAGGATATTTGCCTCGCTCATGAAAGTATGGCTATGAAAATACCTTGTCTGTGATATTTCCTCATTAGGGAGCTACTCCTTGCTTACTACAACCTTGAGATTCAAATAACGGGGAAGATTGTAGAATCTGCTTCCATGTGCAGCAATGCTTAATCCAAGAAATAGATCCATGATCTAAGAATAGTCAATCAAAGTGCATCTCTTACATTTTTCAAAGGAGTTAGAAAATATAAAGGTTTTATTTCAGATGGAAACTATAGGAAGAATGAGTCCATCTCTGTCAGTGGCATATGAACTAAGCTGGAATAAGAATGAAACTGATGCACAGAGAGGGAAGAGTTGTGAGGCAGAGACACTATTGAATACCTTTACGAACCAGCCTAAAGTATGTCCTGAGGTTGTATCCAGAAATTTCTTTTTGGTTATTTTATTTTTAGTACGGATAAAACCCTCTTCTGCTGCTTAGTAAGTTTAAATTTAGCTTATTCTGTTTTAACAAAAATAGTAGGTTCAAAAGGAGTGATTTAGCATTGATTAAATTCTAAAATTAAATAGAATGCAATAATCACATAACACTTTCTTAACTCTTTACAAAGCATTGTTCTGAAACTATACTGGATTTTGGAAAGTCAGACATCAGTCTAAAGTAACATTATTTTACTCATATCTCCTTTTTAAGTATTTTTTTAGTTTATATAAGTAGTAAAAGTATACAATTTGAATATAATATTTTTGAGATTGTTTTTAGTTTTGATAAAAGTATGGTATATAAATATATAGGGAGAGGAAGGAATGCTATGGGAATAATAAAAATAATATAGATCATGAAGGCTAATTTTTACATTTTTAAGTCTAGCCTCAGAATGACAATCCAATTTTTTTATGGAAAAAGAAAAAAAAAATCACCAAGTATAAAAAAAATCAGAAACCGGGGCATGGTGATGCACACTTGTAATCCCAGAATTTGGGAGGCTGAGACAGGAGGATCCAGGTTCTTGGACAGCCTCAGCTACTTAGAGAGGCTGTTTGCAACTCAGTGAGACCCTGTTTCAAAATAAAGAATAAAAAATAGAGTTAAGGGTATAGCTCAGAGGGTTCCATCCCTAGTACCACACACACACACACACACACACAAAAAAAATCAGAAAATTGAAGCCTTCTGAAGTTCTATGAGATGTAATTTTATCAGTAATAGTCTCATCATTAATAGAATGTGCACTATATAGTAAAACAGAAAAAATGTAAATAATCATTGATGGTCCATGTCTTCAACCAACTCCAGTCCCTGTATCTCCACAGCACTTCCCCCCTTATGCCAGAGTAATTTCTAAGTAATTTCTAGCACAGGACATGTTTCCTCTGAAGATTATAATTCCCCCAATAGTTCAGATATCATAATTTCTGTGAAGTCAGGCAAAATGTATAGAAAGGTCTAGTAAACATTCCTTGTCACCAGAGTTAAATCGTATAAGCCACATAGCTAAATATCCTGAGCAATATATAAAACATAGAGCCAAACATTAAACGACATGCTTTCAATCACAATAATTTATTTTAAGGTGAAAAGTCCAATTTAATTTTCTTCCAGATAGGCAATTATATCTAATTTATTAACTTTTTAAACATCAGCATTACACTTTAAGATTCTGAACTATTTTTAATTAAGGCACAAATGAAATATAAATATAAATATAGGAAGCATAACATGAAATATTTAATAATTAGTAACAAAAATATCTAAGGAAAACTGGACAAAATCTCTGAAGAGATATGTTTACAGAATAGATTATTTAAATATCTTCAGCCAAAAAAAGTAAAAATAAGATGCTTTCTCTAATATGCAGAAGCTAGAAATAAAAATGGTCATAGAAGGAAATCTAGATAAAGAAGGAGAAACTATATATGAGCTAATAAGGTCATCTAACTGAAGGGGATGGGAGGGAGGAAGAGGGGATTTCCCTAATGTACCTGATGTACATTTATAAACATATCGAAGTCAATCACTAAGCCAAACATGAAAAGGAGGGAGCAGGGAGGGAACGGGATGGTAATTATGGAAGGGCTAAATGAGTGATGTGTGCATATATGTTTCTACCATCTTGTATTCCATTAAGTTGTATGACTACAGTGCACCAATAAAAATTAAAGAAATATACCTAATTAATATAGTCTTAAAAGCTCGACATTTTTATTAATCAAGTAAATGTAAACAGGATGACAGTAGATATTACTTTTTAGTTAGAAAAAGTTACAGAAAATAGACTATCCCTACATCTGTCCAAGGACAATGAAGATAAGATACATTTAATTGATGAAAAGAAAGGATTATTATTATATTTTAAAAAGCTATCTGGAACTATCTGGTAAAATTAAAAATATATGTGGTTTTCAACTCTCCCGTCACATATAAGGAAAATTATTTCCATAATTTAGAAAATTGATAAACATACTTTCTACAAACAGGATTATTTTTGTGTGATTTGGGAAGAAAATAAAAGGAAAATTAGAATCCATTAATATAAGAATATATGAATTTGTACATACATATTTTTGTATAATATGTATGTAAACATGTTTGATATGACATAATTGGAGTAATTGTGTGTGTGTGTGTGTGTATGCATAATAGATGCATAAAATCAGTCATGGGAGTTGCTGTTGTTTACACCATGAAGTAGTGCTTTAGTTGATTTCTACTTTCTGTATAATATATTTATATATTTGTGAAACCATCCAAAAATATTTTTATTTTTGTAAACAGAAAAAATAATCTCAATAAAGGCAACTAAATATATGAAAGATAATAACTGTATCTTATGCATACAAATTTTCAAGAAGCTATTGCAACAGATAGATCTAGAAAAAGACCTAAATTTTTAAATTATATTTTCTTATATGCACATCTATAGTGACTATTTTTTAATAGAAAAGCATACTGAAACTTTTAAATGTCTAATTCTTCTTAATTTTTATGCTAACTTCAAGATACTATGAAAGACCATTAGAACGAGTTTAAAAATTCAAATGCATACCTAATAGGAAAATTATGGGTTGGAATGATTGAAAACAACAACAAAATCTTCTCAGGAGTATCCATGTCTTTATTGAATTGTACTATGATCAAGAGAATAAAAAAGAGTAAAATATGGCCCTTGAGTACTAGATTATTAAATCAGTAGCTTAATTGCATGTCCATAAATTGTCTCATGTGTTTTTTTATTGCTCTGGGGTGCTGTAAATACTAATAAAGCCATGACAGAAATGTTTTCTAAGAATTATTACAAAGGCAATATAGAAAACACGTACATAGGGCATAATAAAATCTTCTGCATTAAACAATTAAATCTTTTTTTCTTATGAAATGTCTAATTTTATATGACACAGTTATAAAGAAATTAAGTTTCCCTATGGCCTTATATAATCTCTGCTTGTTTGTTACATTAACAAACAAGAAACCAGCATGTGAAAATGGTTAATAGGACATTTCCAGACACTCCATGGAACTTTTGAATATATACTGGGAGTACATTATGGTGTAAAAGTTGAAAAAAACATTATTATCAGTAATTTAATTGTAATTGGAAGACCATGCTTATTTTCTCACCTCTAATGAAATTTTATATTACCTGTGTTCAGTGTAACTGGAAAAAACAACCAGACATCTGAAATGGCAATCCAGCCTCAAGCGAGATTAAAGTTTAAGTATAATGACCCATCTGAACCTAGCAGGTATAAAACAAGTTTAAACTCTTCTAATTACTTTTTAAGAGATGGAGTCTGAATGATTCCTATATTAAAAAGAGTTATATTGTGCATTATTTGCAAGCATCTATAAAATTAGAAAGTAAAGAAGTCCTCCTGCTTTGATATAATTGGTTTTCATAGAGGATAATATATTTATCACATGGGATAATAAACATAAATATTATTTTCAGCCGGGTGTGGTGGCACATGCTTGTAATCCCCTCGCGTGGGAGGTGGAGACGGAGGATCGTGCAGGTTCAAAGCCAGCCTTGCTGGCTTAAGAGACCCTGTTTCCAAATAAAAATATAAAAACTAGGTCTGGGAGTGTAGCCCAGAGGTAGAAGGGCTCCCATGAACCCCAGTACCACCAAATAAAAATAAATAAATAAATAAATAAATAAATAAATAAATATTATTTTCAGATAACACATAATTTATTAGTATTTTAAAAAGTGCCACATTTCATGGCATAAGCTAATCACAAAATAAATTGTGCTATGAATAATATGTAATATATTTAAAATAAATTGATTAAATATTATGGATGTATTTATTTTTCTTACTGGGAATTGAAGGCTAAGATATTTTACTTTGAGCTTTCTGAGTATATCATTAAGTTGTAGAGGCTGGCCTCAAACCTGCTATTCTTCTATCTCAGCCTTCCAAGTACCAGGATTACAGGCATGCATCACCATGCCTAATTTATTGTTTTATTAATTCAATGAAATAAACAACTACTAGTAGTTATTAAGCATATTTTATTTGTCAGCACCTATGATTGATACCATTAGCAGTATTACAAAAGATACTATTAACCACCCCAATTTGCCAATGAAGAGATAATCTTCCAGAGACATACTATTAAAATTAAAATATACGTTTAGTATGAGAAAGTCTTTACTTTTACATTAACCTGCACTAACTCTCAAAGCCACATCTTTTTTTCATATGCAGCCTAATTGATATATCTCATATGGAATCTAAATACTGAATATTTTAATTATGTGTTTAAAGATCCTTACTAGAAGAGGTAATTCTTTAGAAGTTTGAGTTTCTATAAATGATTGCAATTAAAATTACAGAAATTATTTAGTCCTCTTGGGTATAGGAGGATACTTACTATGTGATCTTAAGCATAATTTATCTTTATTATGTTAGCATTGCACATAGAAAGATGTATTTAGCTATGTAGCTTTCTCCTTGAATTGATAGGTCATTCCTGGAGAGACAAAATCATCTTATTAATTTTTTCTTTGTATTCCACTAAAGGTTAGGAAAGTGCAAAGTAGTTAACATTTAATAAATGGTTGAATTAATTTTTTTAATGAAAAGAAGCAAAAAGCATGAGTGGTGCAGGGCGCATTTATTATGAACAAGGCATATCTTCTTAGAATGTGTGACTCTATTGGATAAAGAGAATAGAGCAGGCTCAAGCTGTTAGAAATTTGTAAATAAAAATATATTCCTCTTCTTATTCTTTTCAGATATTACTCTTAATATATTCCAATAGACAAAATAAACAAGTAAAATTGCTACACAATATATGTGTTTATAAGATTCATAGTGAGCCAGTGGTGCATGCTTGTAATCCCAGCAATCGGAAGGCTGAGACAGGAGGATCGCAGTTCGTGGCCAGCCTCAGCTACTTAGTGAGGCCTTTGGCAATTCAGTGGGACCCTGTTTCAAAATAAGGTATAAAAAATTAGGGCTGGGGGTGTACCTCAGAAGTTGAATGCCCCTGGTACCATCCCCAGTACCACACACACAAAAAAAGATTTATAGTGACATACTAGTGCTCTGAGATGTTTCACAAATCTAGGAAACCCAGTATTGCTGCACTTAAGTTCACTGGAACATAACTTCTTTCTTGCTTATTAGTAGATAATGTGAGGAATATATAGAAAGACTTTCAGTACTATTGATTTCACAATCAGTATTCACAGTGTGTTTCATCATCACTTGACTATAACTCAATAATTAGAAGAATGAATAATGATTTTTCTTTCATATCTTTATTTACTTTAATTTTTCATAATTTTTCTTTAATTTTGAATTATAGGATTAGATATTATTTGCTCAAGTTGTATAAGAAGTGTCTTAGTCATGTCATTAGTGATAGTTTGCAACTTCCAATTATTAAATTGGAAGATGCACTCATGTATATTCAGTTGAATTTTCAAAAAAATCTACTAATAACTATTTTTGAAATTTAAGCTGGTTTATTTTATTTGAAGTGTTCATTAGGATGTAAAAAGTTAAAATGATGAGAAAAGCTTTGATATGCCTAATTTTACTTTTTATTAAGTAATGCAGCATTTTACTATAAAACTGACTGGATTGTTTTCTGATCAATTAACAACATTGCTACCTGAAATGCCCATCTAAATTTCTAGTAATATACTCTGGAAACTCACATCGGACCCAGTTGTCATGGCTTTCTTGCCAAACTTCATTTAGAGGCAGAATTTTTGTCTTATCGTTTAGATAGCATTATGACTTGGTTTTGAAGCTTTATTTTTAAAAAGCCCCTTTTTAATCAGAAAATAATTGTCTTTTTATTTTTCAACTCACATATTTTCTTGATTATTCAAAATTTAATAAACTATCATAAATATTTCTATTAAATGCCAAATGTATGAAAAAAGCTATTGTATATTTATGTTTATCAAGACGAATTGAAGTCAGGAGGTATGATCAATTCTTGTTTGCTTAATAACATTTTGTAAAAGAAGTACTACCGTAAGTTAACATCTTCATTTGCAAAATTTTCTCTACTTTTATCAATTCTTTATAAATCAGAATATATAATGCCTATTGTCAAGAACATTCTTGAATACAGAATTAGCATTCAAATCCTCACAAAGTCATTGCTCTTTTTGTAATGAACTTTTCATTGGTGCATGTTAATTATGCATCACAGTGAGGTTCAAAGTGATACAAACTTATATGCACAAACCCTTGGTGCATTTTCCTCCATTTCCCACTTTACCTTCCCTCCCATTGCCACACTTATTAGTGATATTAGTAGTGGTAGCTTTATATATGGATATGATGTTATTTGAACTGTTTTCTTCTTTTTTATTGTTGCATTGTAGTCATGCATCTTAGTGGAGTAAAAGATGGTAGAGGCATACATGCACACATAACTCATTTATCCCTTAATGGGGTTGGTTAAGTCGAGCTGCCAGGGACAGTTTTATGGAATTGATATTGTATTTTTCCTGATCCACTCAGAAGCTCTGCTTCTATATCATATATGGCCAAAGGCGTTATGCACTTCTGGGGCGGGTTATGCCTCTTGCAATTTTTGGTGAGAGAGAAGCTATTGGTTTCTACTGGTGTAAAACATAAGCCTTTCCTTTTGATGCTCACATGTAGTCATCACCTGAGCTACCAAATCATGCTTATACTTCTTATAAACCTTTCGCCATTTTCAGGTTCTAACCCTCCACTAGATCTAACGTCTCTTCAATTATTGCACTATACTGAAGCCTTATTTAAAATCACACCCTGTCTTTAATGCAGTCAAGAAAATAATTTACTAATTTGATGATTGGTGCTTAATTTTAAAAATATATATTTGAATTATATTTAAACTGTAGTCATAGGCTGTATTTATTACTCAAGGTGTGTGTAAGGGGGCTGCGTCATGGCATTGTTGTTCTTTGTTAGTCTAAAACAGGGACAGATATGATGAACCAGTATTAGTGGACATACAAGCTTCCTTGGACTTGCCTGAGCACAGCTGTTCTGGTCAGTGTGGTGGAGAGAAATAACAGAAAATCCATTTTACATACTTTTATTGGGGCATCATCATCTCACATCATAATGCAGTTCATAGTGATACTGAGGTACCTGCACACAGCACTCGGCGAGCTTTCCCCTGGCTCTCTTCCATTCCTTCTCCCCTTCCCCACATAGGATACTGAGTTTGACCCTGGTATTCTCACATACATACATACGCTGATGTAAGAGATTCATTTGTCAATCTCCCTCTTCGGCCTCCCCAGACCCCTTCCTGGCTCCAATGGAGTTCCTCCTCCATTAGCTGAAGTTCCTTTGTTATGGGACATACACACAATGAAATTCTACTCAGCAATCAGTATAATTTAAAATAAAAGCTTATATGCCATAATATTTTTACATAAAAGTATAGAATGTTAATTCCACCCTGAAAATGGGACAGTGAGTAGGAAGGGAAAGTTTTGGAAAATGGCAATTTTTAGTCCTGTTTTGAAACATAAGTAACTTTTAAGGTTGAAAGAACTTCCTAGGTGGAACAGAAAATAATTATTACTCAGCTCTTGTTAGACCCTAGTGTTTTAAAGAATCAGCTAGAGATTAAGCTAGAAAAACCCCAATATGATGTATGAATATAATGCACCAATAAAAAATTTAAAAAAAAGAAAAAAAGTAAACTGGATAAGAATATAAAGACAATTTTGAAGAATTCTTACTTTAAGACTCAGAATGTTTTATTTAGCAAAACATAGAAAATGTATCTTTATATAGAATATACTAAAGATAATGAGAAAACTACCTAGAATTAGTACAACAGGATAAAGTGTGATACTTAACATGGCTGGTGTAAGTAGATGTATTATATTAGCACATATTCCTTGCTCTCTAGGATAAACTTTGAAATGGCAGGGTTTTTTTTTAATTACACTGTACAGCAGCAAAACCTTAATAATGGTATGTGAATGAGAACATTCAATCTGTATGTTCTCAATTTGTGATAGTGCTATAAAGATGATGCATGGCAAGAAATGACCTTAAAAGTAATTTCCATGCATTGAGCAAGAGCTGTGAGCCATATTCTACTGTTTCTTACGTGAACTAATTTAATCTTCAAAAGAAAAAAATGAGTAAATGCTCTGATTATCTAAATTTTGCAAATGAAATTGAAGTCTAGAAGCAGGTATTAAATAACTTGACCCAATTCACAAACTACAAACTATTTAGTAAGCAAATATGAGACTCAACTATTATTCATATATACTATTCATTCAGCATTCCATAAATCTACATTGGTTATTATCAAATTTCAGGGACCAGATATTCTTTTCTACCTTTTCAAAACTATATTTTGTTCATCGTTTATATTTTGTGGTATTGGGGAATGAACTTAGAAGGTACATTTTTACCTCTGAGTTACACCCCCAGACTTTTTCTTTTTCTTTTTTTCCTTTCCCTTCTCCTTCTTCTCCTTCTCCTTCTCCTTCCCCTTCCCCTTCCCCTTCCCCTCCCCCTTCTTCTTCTCCTTCTTCTCCTTCTTCTCCTTCTCCTCCTTCTCCTCCTTCTCCTCCTTCTCCTCCCTCTCCTCCCTCTCCTCCCTCTCCTCCCTCGCCTCCCTCTCCTCCCTCTCCTCCCTCTCCTCCCTCTCCTCCTTCTCCTCCTCCTTCTCCTCCTCCTTCTCCTCCTCCTTCTCCTCCTCCTCCTCCTCCTCCTCCTCCTCCTCCTCCTCCTCCTCCTCCTCCTTCTTCTTCTTTTTCTTCTTCTTCTTCTTCTTCTTCTTCTTCTTCTTCTTCTTCTTCTTCTTCTTCTTCTTCTTCTTCTTCTTCAAATTTTGAAACTGGGCCTCACTAACTTTCTGAGAATCTGTAAGTTGCTGAGTCTGGTCTTAAACCTAGTGTCTATTAAGAGATCAATATATCATAAAACTGTGATATGTACACACAATGAACTTTACTCAGCCATAAAGAATAACAAAATTATGTTATTTGAAGAAATATAAATGGATGGAACATGATCGTATTATGCTAAGTGAGATTAGCCATTCTCAAGAAATGAATAATTACATGTTTCCTTTTATAGACTGAAGCTAGATATTAATTGGGAAACAAAATAGGCCTCAGAGAAGCATAGATTCCAATAGAGTAGTAAATGGGATTTAGCGAGTGATGTGTAGGGAATAAAGAAAAGACATAAAAAATGTAACAATTTAAATAGTATTATGTATGTATATAAAATTACTAATGCAAGTCTCAAAGACATGTACAGAAGAGATTGAGTGGGGTAGGATTAGAGGGAAATACTCCAGGTGTTATGTACATGGATATTTTTATAACTCTATACTTCAGTGTGATGTTTAATTATAATGCACCAATAAAGGTATAATAAAATTAAAATGTAGTCCTATGACAAGAAACTAATAGCTTGGTATAGTAATCATATGAAAATTTAATTTATTTGACCAAAAGATTTTTATAATAAATACATAAACCCATACGTAGTCATTTATTATCATTCACACATGTACTGTACATAATTGTAAGTGCTATACTTTTATACAATTGGCAGTGTAGTAGATTTATTTACACCAGCAGTACCACAAATGGGTAATAATGCCTGGCACTATGACCTTACAATGGCTACAGATGTCATTAGAAAATCGGAAATTTTCAGCTCCATTATACTCCAGTGTGACCACCATCATACATATGGACCATCATGCACTGAAACACAACTTTTTTTCAAATATTTCTGATCCAAGTTTGGTTGAGTCTGTGGATATAGAACCCATGAAAGTGGACCCTTGGACCCAGGGCTGACTACAGGACTGAGGCTGTGGGATTAGGGTAGGTCTTTTTCCCTGGGTGAAAAATTCTGAGAGTTAAAAACAAAAATCCAGGCCGGGTGTGGTGTCACACGCCTGTAATCCCAGCATTTGGGAGGCAGAGACTAGAGGATTGCGGTTCAAGGCCAGCCTCAGCTACTTAATGAGGCCCTTTGCAACTCAGTGAGACCCTGTTTCAAAAAATAAAAAGACTAAAGCCAGGCGTGGTGGTGCACGCTTGTAATCCCAGCATATGGGAGACTGAGACAGGAGGATCGCAGTTCCCGGCAAGCCTCAGCTACTTAGTGAGGCCTTTTGCAACTCAGTGAGACCCTGTTTCAAAAAAAAAGAATAAGAAAATAGGGCTGGGGGTGTAGCTTGGAGGTAGAATGCCCCTGGGTTCCATTTCTAGTAACAGACACACACACACACACACACACACACACACACACACACACACAAAGCTAAAACAAAAAGTAAAATGACTAAAAATATAGGACTGGGGGAGTAGCTCAGAGGTACAATGCCCCTGGGTTTCATCCCTGGCACTGCAAAAAAATAAAAATAAAAATAAATATCCAAAGCTAGGCATAGTGGTGCATGCTTGTAATCCCAGTACTTGGGAGGCTGAGACAGGAGGATTGCAGGTTCACAGCCAGCCTTAGCTATTTAGGCCCTCTGCAACTGTGACTTAGTAAGATCCTGTTTCAAAATAAAGAATAAAAAAAAGTAGGGCTGGGTGTGTAGTTTGGAGGTAGAATGCCCTTAGGTTCCATCCCCAGAACCACATTAAAAAAAAAAAAAATCCAAGCTGGGTGTGGTGGTGTATGCCAGTACTTGGAAGGCTAAGGCAGGAGGATCATAGGTTCGAGGACAACCTCAGCAAGTAGCGAGACTCTCATCAACCTAGCAAGACCCTGTTTCAACATAAAAATAAAACAGGGCTGGGGGTGTAGCCTGCAGGTAGAATGCTCCTAGGTTCAACCCTGTACCAAACATACATATACAAATAAATAAAAACATAAATCCAAAATAATTTTGTGGCTGCTATAGTTTGGAAACAAGTAAATACATTTTCTTTTTTCTGTTGATTTTTTCATGGAGTAAATGGACTTTGCTGGTCAAACCTTATGATATAATGAAACAACCCCCCACCCAATGTTTTGTTTTATCCCTTTTTCATGGGGATCTGCTGTCTATCGCCCTCTTCTGCTGACAGCCTTGCCGATGCACTGTGTGTACAAACACTAGTGTGCACAGGGCTCTTGCCATCTTGGGTGCACAGGGGATGGGGCAGGCCCACCAGGCCAGCACCCCTGGTACTGAGATTCTCTCTTGGAAATAGAAATGCTTCCCAGGAGTCACCAAAAAAGGCAAAATGAATCTTTTGCAAATAGCATGATTTCCTTTGCCAGGCATTGTTACCAGTACCCCAGCAGGACTATCATAATCGCCATTCTGGTCCTGGGCAGTGAGATCGAGAATATGACCAGACTCAAACAACTCGAGTTTATTTTGCTGCTTATTTATATGTGTACCTCACACAATTCTCAGCCTTTCAACATAAACGTCATGTCTAGTTAGGATGAAAAGAACTCATCTTGGGCACAAGAAGCTTTAGAACAAGATGATACGGCTCCCTTTTGCCCATCATGTGGGGCCCTGTTGGCTGTGGGTGCAGGCAGAGCTGGACTGCTGACCTCAGAGCCGTGCCCATTGGCTGGGCTGCCCGCAGACACAGGGCTCTACTGCCCAGATGGACAGGGCAGTGAGTAGCACCTACTTTGCAGAAGTATTGTAACGTTAAGAGAAAGTATTCAATAAATCCTTCTACCACAAGAAATGATCCTATTTGATTAAAGTTTGGATAAGATGATGCACTTTAAGAAACTGAGCTCTGACCCTAAAAACAAACTAATTTAATGAAGAATTTGCCCATCTTTTTCTAAACATGGAAATAGTATGAGGAAACAAAACCAAAACACATTTAGGATTTTTATTTAAGTTTCTAGCAGACAATTTACATACCTCTTTCACCCTTTTGTTTAAGTTAGTGTGACAATTTTCCATAATAAACTACTTAAAGAGAAGCTTTAAGTAGGCATAGTGGTGCCTTGGTCATTCCATTCTTGGTCAAGAATGGAATGAAATAGCAAGAACAAGAAAAGAAAAACCACTGCCGTCTTTAAAAAACCAACACTTGCACCAATTATATTCAAATGAAAACACACGGTCTTTGCGCAGGATGTTTTTACAGTGTCCGGGGGCCGGTTCTCCTCACCATCATGCAATGGCGGAGCTGCAGTCAGCCCGCTTCTCATGCTGGATGGCAGAGGCTCGCTCAGCTTCACATTATCCGGAGGCCCTGGATGGAAGACTCTACGGTCTTGAAATCCCAAATTGCCATGGCTCCATCGATGCCAGTAGTGCAAAATTTGAGACAATCTTGTTTGTCCACCTCGTAAATAGACACTTGAGTGATGCTATTCTGGTGCAGCGTCTCCAAGGCCGTATTGCGGTCCTCAGTTGTAGCCCTCTTGTCCATGTTGCGGAAGCGTTTCATGGCCGACATGTTGCGCTGGATGCTCTGTTTGGGAATGTCTAGCTTGGAGACAAAGGTCAAGCAGCTGCGGTCATCGTAGTTAAAGAGCAGCCGGCAGCAGTCATGGCCAGCAGCTACGACGCTATTCTCTGAGACAAATGATACACTCAAGAGTGGCTGGAACTCGTTTTTCAGAGTTGAGACCTGTATGCTTTTTGAGGCATGGGCAACAGAAACGGTGCTGTCATGACTGAGCCAGGCCAGGCGGCTCCCGCTGGCAGAGAAGCTGACCCCGTGGACCCAGCCACCAGTGCCACTGCCACCAAATTCTGACATCAGCTGACCAAAAGGCATCTTGCTGCCCCAGGGTGTACTTGCTGGCTTCTCATCCACTTCTTTAATATAGGCAGAAAACACTCTGCATTTGAAGTCACATGATCCTGCTGCCAGCAAAACGTTGGGATGCCAATCTAAGCTGAGGACCGTGGAGCGAATCGGCTTTTTAATGTGCTTGCTTACCCACCAGTCATGTTCAGACTCGAAGTAACAAACAGAAATAAGCCATGCTCCACTTCCCACAGCAAATTTGTTCTCTAGAGGGGACCACTTCACAAAAGTGGCTGCACGATTAATCCTCAGGATCATCAGGGTTGGCTTCCAGACGCCATCTTTCTGACTCCAGATGTAGGCATTGCGGTCTGCCCCACAAGTAAAGATGAGGTGGCTCTTGGGAGCCCAGTCAGTACCTGTGATGTGTCTGGTGTGCTCCTTGAGTTCATGAGCTTTCACCCACTGGCTCCCGTTCTTCTTATAGATGTGTACTTCACGATTATTTGGGCTAAGGGCAATTTGGGTACGATCCCTGTTCCAGGCATGACAAGTGATCGGCTCAAGTAAAAATTGATGCAGGGACATTCTTCTTTGTGTTTTCAAAGGATTGAAAGCTGAGGTCGGGGCGGTCCGGAGGGGCTCAGAGCAGAGAATTCGCGAACTCTGGGCAGTCGACACGAACAGGCTCCAGCGGTCGCGGCGACCAAAAGATTTTTGAAAAATAGATGAATGAGTCCTGCGAACACCCATGCATGCATGTGTGGAAAGGTGAGGAAGACGTGGGCTACTTTAGATTAGTGGGAAGCTCAACCTGGCTGCCTTAGTTATATAGGGATTGAGAATCAAGAAAAGAGAAGAAAAATGACAAGTAAAAGTCCAAACATTACAAATATCAAATTAATTTGCCTACAACTTTACTACTTTCCTGGAACTAAATAAAGACCGCTTGGTCTTTAAAAAGTTAACTGTATTTGCCTACAAAAGAGACAAAATATAATAGCATTTTGGATTTTATGATCAAATTGGACTAAAGTAAATAGGGAAAAGATGGAACTTGATCCACTGGAATAAATGTTTATGACCACTGGTATACGTCAATGCATGATCATGAACAAAAACAGGCCATGATGTAATTACAATAAGGTGATAATGTTTATCAGTCATTTATTTATCCTTCATTTTAACTACAATATTGACAAATACTGTAATTGCACTTGTGACATAAAAATGAAATATCATCATAGCAATGGTAGGGTAGATCTATTACAAGAGAGGTAATACACAGGAATGGGATTCACTGATGAAAAAAATAAATGTATTCTTTAATTGAATTTTAATCACTAATGCTAAATCATAGGTGGTAAATTGCTCTTATATATTTTATAATTTCATTGTTGTAATACAATTATGCACCACTGTGAGATTCAGTTATACATTCATATATTTACACATTTCTTAGTGTGTTTTTCTCCTAACTTCATCTAGCTATCCACCTCCTACATCTCCATATATACTGGTAAGGTTATTATTTGTTCCTTCATAAATGAACATAATATTATTTGGACTGTTTTCTTCCTCAGGCCTCCCTTTCTCTCTCCCCTCACATTTACCCTAATTTTCTTCCACTATTTTACTGGTCTCACTCATTATCATGAACTCCCTTTTCCTTTCCTATTTTCTATTCTCCACATATAAAAAATATATATATGACCTTTGAATTTCTCAGACTGTTTTTCTTACTTGGCATAATATTCTCTAGTTCCATTAATTTGCCTGAAAATTGCATAATTTTGTTGCCACTTAAGGCTGAGTAAAACTCCATTGTGTGTATAACTTTCTGTTCAGTACAGTGGAATACCCTTGTAATCCCAGTATTTGGGGGATTGAAACAGGAGTATTTCAGGTTCAGAGACAGAAAATTGAAATTTAGCTAGACTGTTTAAAAATTAAAACAAACAAGAATTGGGGTATAGCTCAAAGCTAAAATTCTTTGAGGTTCAATCCCCAGTATTACAAATATATATATTTGAATATTGGATTTGTCATATACATATATGTTATTGTTGCTTTTTAGTAGCCTATTCCTATTTAATTATGACCACATGCATTGTTTTAAGATATAATAATTTTTTTTTCAGGTCTGGGGATGGAATCCAAGATCTTTCAACCTCTGAGCTATATCCCCTGCCCATTTTTTTTTAATTCTTTATTTTGAATCCGGGTCTCACTGAGTTGCAGAGGGCCTCACTAAGTAGCTGAGGCTGTCGGTGAACTGCAATCCTCCAGTCTCAGCCTCCTGAATGCTGGGATTACAAGCATGCGCCACCATGTCCAGCTAAGATTATAATAATTTTAACTGAGTACCTTGGGATAAGATTTCCCTATTGACAATATCTTTTAGCATATAACTTTAAAATGAAAATTACTAAAACAAGTCAGTCAATATTTGTTATGTCAGTTACTTTTAAGCTATTATGCTAAATTACATGATGAGATAGAGGGGGAAATGAAATTCTTCACTGAAATAAATTTAATTATAGTCATAGAGAAAGAGAGAGAAAACTTACCCAATATAGACAACTTGCTCAGTGTGGGTATAGACAGAGTAAGTAAGAGGATTGTGCTATACTTTTGAATATTTGTTCAAATCAGCAACTATCACATGATCCCAGAAATAATCTAATCATCACAGACTATATATACCTGTATAGACTTTTCTATACCTGTATTTGAGAGGCCACAAGGCTTAGTACCTTTTTCTCAAACTCCAGTTATAGTGGTCCCTTGGGTTTTGAACAAAGCAAACAAAAAACTTTTTTCTTATACAATAGATATTATGTGTCTGGTAGAATCAGATACAGATTTCAAAAAGTTAATGATATTGGATTAGTTTTGCAGGTTATCAAGGAACACAGAATGTAATGGAAGGACTTAATTAAGTTTGCCTTATATTTTCACCTAAAAATAGAGGAGTCTAATAACAAGATGTTTTAAATAAAGACCTTCAAAGTCAAACTGGGTTGTATATACATGCGTAGATATTCTAGGATTCAAAAAATCATAAATAATTTTGAGAAAATATTTTTCAGGCATTCAACAGTATACCTAAGAAAATGCCTATGGTTTATTGACTATACTTTTCAATATTTATTTTTATCATCACCTTTTCTCTTGTACTGCACAAGACCAAGGCAAATCTCACATTGTTATTCCCATTATGGAGTCATTATGGAGTCAAAGAAGAGACAAGGACAATTTGAGAGTGACTTACAATTGACTGAGGCTCTTGAAAAAGCAAAATAAGACATATTAAAAAGTAATTGCTGTATTTTAACCCAAAACCTAAACTGGGTAAATTTCCAGTGTAATCTACCAAGTATTCTGTCACAGAATTTCATGAAGTAAAATGATTGTCATTGGACCATGTATTGACATGACTTTTGGTAAGAATATTGAAGTTAGACATTTTCCTGTATAAAATAAGTTTGATTTGACTAATTCACATAAAGAACTTACTCTTTTCTAATTTGGCTATAATGGTCATTGTCCACTAAAAAATTATAGGGTTTATAGGTAAATAATCTGCACATTTATGATAAAAATTATGCATATAAAATATCATGCCAAGTAAGATAAAAATGTCAAGAGTTACATGTTTTCTCTCAATTGTGTAAGCTAGAGGTAACAAGAGGAAACAAAAGCATCTTTGGGTAAATGAGGTGAAAAACCGGTAAAATAGGAAAAGGGGATTAGGGGAGGGAGGCAGGGAAGGAAAAAGGAGTCTATACAAAGGAAAGAGCTCAAATAATGCTATTTTCATATGTAAATTTAGGAATATCACTAATTACAGGAAAGTAGGAAGGAAGAACGGGGTGAGATCTGGAGGGAAACTCTCCACATGCTGTTTGCATGTATGTTTATATAGCTTAGAACCTAAATATGATGTATAATTACAATACACCAATAAAATACATTAAAAATCACAGTATATATTGTGCTTTTGCACATATTTAAACTAGTGATAAAATGTTTATATTTTAACCTAAAATGTGCTTGTACTACATTTTTACAAGCATTATTTTAAAGGTTAAATAAAAATGATTAAAAACTGCAACCCCTAGTCTTTTTTAATGTTAAGTTACTGTTATCGTCATAGGAAGAAGAGGGTTGATGAGAAACACCATCCTATCTTTTATACTGAAAAGAGAAAACAGAATTTTAACAAACAGAAATTCTGACTTATCTTTCACCATGTATGTGATTCTTTTTAGATTTGGAAACCATACTGAAATGTCCATATCCTGGGCATCTTTATATTTTATATATTTAAACTTTATGTTGTTCTTTATATTTTTTCCTTCACAGAGAGATAAAGACTAGATTTCAAGGTGGACATCCCAGATAGTATGGGTCAAATAGTTGTGGTTCAGAAGGCAGTGATAGCCACTTGCAATTTATAATCAAGTATATCAAGGAGAATAATCAAACATCAATCTGAATCCTTCCTGTGCAGACAAGGAGAATGATTCAAAACATCTCTATGAAATAAGACCAGAGCAATCCAACTATTGAGGTAGCTAGTCTAACTGAACACTTCTGCTTCTTTCAATAATTCATTGACAATGTTCATTCAGTGGTGTGGACTTAGAGCAACATTCATTGTATGAAATTTCTATTTAAAGGAGTTTGAACTATGCCAATCGGGCTGTATTAATAATAAAGCTGTAGCTATACATGTGAATTCATCTAACTTATATAAGAGCCTTAATGTAAACAGCCTACCAAGAGAGAGACACAGACATGCAAATATTTGCAGGGGAATTTATTACACTCTCTATGGGAAAACAGATTAAAGTAGAGGAAAATGTACATAAGCCTTTCAACGGTGAAAAATATTAACTAAAAAACAAAGCTGTCAAAAGTCATATTCCCAAGAAGGTGGAGGATGATTACAGGTTCCCAGAGCTGCAAGTGAATCAAACAAATTTTATTTTCTTATTTAGTTCCTATGAGTGAAGTCTTCCTAGAAGAGCAGGAAATATTTCCTTTCTTTGTAAATGTTACCTTCATTTTATTTATTTGAAGCAGCTGTTGGGAAACAATACAATTTGGAGCTGAGTTGAAGATAACAGATTTTTATTAACCACAAATTTATTTGCATAGACCAGAATACCAGACTCACATGGGAAATTAGTGAATGAGAAAAGATTGAAGAAAAGAAGCATATGTATAGACTAGACAGCTCTGAGAATCATCAATTCTAGACATGGCACCTGGCTTTGTCATTATTAACATTGTTGCTAATATAATGGTCCAACTGAATTCTGAATTTTCAAGTTAGATGGATAATTTAACTGAGCTGAGCTAGTTATTCCTATCATTACTCCAAAAAACAGCCTTCTTAATGTGGTGATCAATGTGGCCACATTCTCTTAAATTCACATTTTCATGTAACATTCAATGCTAAGTACTGTCTGTTACTAGTTTTATCATTTCTGGACAATAGACAGTATTTCTATGCCTAAGTAAAACAGATTTAATTGCCAAACAAAATTTCAAGGAACTGAACTTCATTTTAATCACAAACAAGCTTCAAGGCAATTTTCAATTACAGCAAGCTTTTTATTTTTCTCCAGCTGTGTGTCCCTGCTGATTCCTGAAATTACATGTAAGTTGTCCCAGATTTTGAAGTGGTATACCTACAGAGGTTTTTCTTTTGTCAGTTGATGAAGTATCTGTGATTAGAACTTAAATAAATTGGCATTTATAAAATGCATTACCCCACCCTGTATATTTCAGAACATGATGATTGAGCATGAAGAAAGTCTGAGATATCCCCTAGTGACAGGACTGCTCCTAATTAGGCTGCTGGTGTTGCAAGTACTCACCTCTTCCGCAGGAACATCAAAAGATAATGTGGGAACTAAGCCCTAGAAAAGTAATCTGCTGGGTATTAGACAATCAGGTCAATAATGCATTGTATTTTCAAAGTTCTACAAACTTCCAGCTTTTAACGAAGTTTGCTATCTGAGGTTCAGTATTTGTACTACATTTTTTTTCCTGTAAGAGCCTGCATATGGGCAGAATTGAGACAGATCTATGTACATCCTGAGAGTCCAAAAATAAAATATGTTTTCTTTAACGGAAAACATATAACATTCCTAAAACAGAGAAGAGAACAATATTAATGAAACTCAGAAAAGAATAAAATATCAAAATGCAATTTGATTGCTTTCCTTCTAATAACTATATTTTCATCACTTCCCATTGTCCTTTATTTATTCAATAAACACTCACTAAAATATAATTTGAAATTAGTATATAAAAGTTTCTACATCTTTTTTAAGTGTTGATAAACAAAAAAGGACTTACAAAGATGAAGGGGGAAATAAACAGAAGATAAATCAGGATTACCTAAGCAAGACAAAGTATCTGAGTGCTGTGTGCATGTATGTCACTATCTCTATGAACTACATTATGATCTGAGACTATAGTGTACCAATAAAAGTATAAAAATGTAAAAAACCTTACATAGAAAAAGAAAATTATGGCAGATCATTTTATGTGGAATTTGTGTAACTTTCTTAACAAATATGAGGTGATAGTAGCTTATTTCAGGATTAAAATAGTAATTTAAGAAAAAGAATAGCCTAAAAGAACAAAATAAAGAAAGAGGCCCTTTGAATTGCAGGATTACAAGTAAAAACTGAGGTTCATATTAGACTGAGAGTAGTACACTGGTGTATAAATATAAAAAACTTTATTTTCTTGACAATGAGAACCATTGGAAAGGTTCAGAGGAGCAGTGTATTAACAACTTTTTTTGTAGGTGACTAAGTTGTAGTATCTGGATACATTACAGTAATTAAAAATGGGGCAGAGAAGTCTATGCAGAAATCTAGCTAAAACTCATTTTTTTTAATGGCTGATGTAGGTGTTGACTATTTGACTTAATGGCTTTGTAGGGATTGACTGTGAGACTTGAAAATAAGGAATGGAAAGTGGAAAGTGTGTAAAGAAATAATGAACTGGAAAGATGCGTTGATAGGTTGGAAATGCAAATTAAATTACATATAGCATTGGCTTGAATTTAAAAATCAAAAAGCTGTAATTATTTTCTTTGGAATGAACTAACTTGACCAAAGATTACAAATCAGGGACAAATAAGCTCATGTGAAAATTTATAAGGTATGTATAAACTTTTACAAGTTATTATTTGGATTTGGGAAACTTAAGAAACTGTAACTTTTTTTCAAGTTAACTCCTCAGTTTTTCCTACTTTTTAACACAATAGCATCAGCACTATTAACAACCATTTAAGATCTGCCTCTAAAAACACAAATATCATATTATATGAAGATTTACACATTTAAAAAATATTTTTAACATAAAAGCCAGCTCAACTAACTTTGAAAACATGGTAGACATGTTTGTGAATTTGTATTCCTATCACATGTTCTAATATTGAAAATCTTCATCATGATCTTTGTGTCTTATGTTTATTCTCATTTCTATGTGACTGCACCTTATATTTTTTCTAATGAGTAATTTTTAAAATATAGTTGCTTTATATTTCACTGTCTTCTGAATGTTTGCTTTTAAATCATTTCTAATTTCATTTGGTATTCTTATTATGCTTTGGCTATATAGGAAATTTTACCTTTAAAAGTAAGTACATGGACACCAAATGAATATATATATATATATATATATATATATATATATGTATATATATATATTCTATATTCTACTTTATATAAATGTTCATGGATATATATATATATATATATATATATATATATATATATATATTTGTTTGGTGTCACACATAACTACCTAGGGCATAGGTTCACAAATGGATCATACACATGTGTGGGTCAGTGTGTACTTCAAATTACAGTGATGACACAGGAAACTTTTCAAACAGTTAAGACATCATGAAACCACGTGTAAAACAGTCTCACACATTGCACACATTTGAACATTTCAGTTTAACTGCATACCTATAAGAAAATAATCCTGTTTTTCTTTCTCCCATTATAGCCTAATTTCTTTTGTTCCCAGATTTTTTCCCAAATAATCTCTCATGAACTAATTCAACTCAAAGGCATATTTTAGATGAATTATAAAACCTAATATAGTAAAATGTCATTTGAAAAATACTAGTCATGGATATTTTGTTTTAAAAGCATTGCCCTTTGGCATTTTATTTCTGTTTCATTTCTGTATTTTATGCTAAACATCACTAAGTATTTAATGATACTCCTCTTCACCCACATTGAAAAAATAACAAAAAATTAATTAAAAACTTTAGTAGAATAAGTGTATTTCAATGAGAGTACAGGGACTTCTATTCATAAAGATTTTCTTTATTAATTTCTACATTTTAAAAAGCTATCAATTAGGTATTTCACATTTATATAACATATACTAAAAAGTCAATCTTTGTATCTATGTGTGTATCTGAGATTAATCTTACAAGAAATAGCTTCAGCTTGAAATGAATATCAATTTACTTATTTTAGAAGTTCATATTTCACTGGCAGACCTATTCTGTCAGTGAACATTTTAATAATTCATTTTAATAAGCAATTCCTGTTGTAACTGCCAGTATAGTACTTATTTTTGGCATTAAAAAACTTTCTCATTAGAGACCAAGTGAATAATGAATAACCTAAATTATAAATTAACTTCTATTAGGTCACAATGTTTTGTAATATAGTCAATAAATATTAGATTTTCTAATATGCCCAAACTAGGGACTATTAGGAGTACCAGAGGGACTCCAGTAATGGAGGGGACACCTCAGCAAAGCTGAAATGTAAGGATAGGAGATACAGAAGGCTGAGGTTGATTAATGGAGGAGCTACACTTGAATATGTGTAAACGCATGAATGTAGTATGGTTAACCTGGAAACTCATTCTTGGGAGGGTGGAAAGGGGAAGTGGGGTGGGAGAGGGAACCAAGCACAGTCTGAATGTATGCCATTTTTGAAATGATGCACGCAAAAATAAAATAAAAAATGTTGAGAAAACATTAACGACAAAAACAAAACAAAATGCCAGAAATAAACAACTTAAATAGAAGAAAGGTTATTTGGGCTCATGGCTTTTAGTCCACGATCAAACTGCACCCTTGCTTTTCGACCTGTTTTAAGACAGTAAATCATGGTGAAGAAAGTACTGTGAAACAAGGCTACTTTCCTGTTATTCGGGGTGCAAAATAAAGAGGGAACAAATGGGTGTCTCACAATTGCCTTTTAAGCTACCCTTGTAGTGACTTGAAGCCTTCTGTTAGGCCCCCCACCATGTATAGATTTTTCTACCACCTCTAAATAGAGAGTGCTTAATTCATGGTCCTTGAGACCACATTCCAGATCCACATTAAAGCAAACAATAAAGCTTTTCTCCGGAAAAAATGTTTTACTACTTCTTTCTGTTTTAAATAAACACACATATGACAACTGTGCATACTCTTTACTTACAGCTTTTCTGTAGACAACGTTCACAGTCTGTGGAACTTAGGAGCATCCAGTGATGTGGGCTATAAAATGGGAGTGAAAAATATGTGTGTTTCCTCTTTTCTGATCTTTATGGCACTCTAGAAGTACACATTACCTAGGCAATTATCAAGTATTTTTCAAAGTACTGTGCATGTACTATTTCAGTATGTGCATGTGTTATTCATAATGACTTATAAGAAAATAGATGCACAAAAAATAAACAAATTGCTCAAAAACCATGTGGTTTGTTATAGTTTGAATGTGAATTGTCACCCCAAGTCTCCTATGTCACGAACACCTTAATGTTCTTAGGTTAAATTAGGAAGTTATTAGATCTTGAGGTTTTTGACCTCATCAGTTGATTAAAAATTTCAGGGCATTATTGGGAGGTGGTAGAAACTATAGGAGATCAGCCATAGTTGAAGTAATGAGTGCTTGGGGGCATGGTTTAGGGAACTATGTTATGCCTCTGCCTGTTTTATTCTCTTCCCCCCTCTCTGCTTCCTGACTGCCATAAAATAAGAAGCTCTGCTTTGACATGACTTTCTTCTATGATGCCCTGCCACAGTGATGCTCTGCTTAATCTCAGGTCAAAAGAAGTGGACTCAGCTGACCATGGACTCAAAACTCTGAAACCTTGAGACCCTCTCTCCCCCAAAATACACAAAACTAACAGAATTAAAAAATCCTTCTGTTTTAAGTTGTTTAAGTCAGGTATTTTAGTTACAGTGATGAAATGCTAACACATAGCTCTTGCTGAGCAGTGGAAACAAGATTAAATGAAGGTTATATCACTTTAGATGCTTACTAATTTCATGTATTAATTACTTTAATTAAATATATCTTTATATAGGTCTTAATAAGGGAAATGTACTTTTTAATTTATGTGGCATAATTAACAATAGCACTGAGTTCACTGGTGATGTTTTAAATAGAAGCCATTAGTGTATTACAGCTGCCTTAACATATGATTTAAAAAATAGCAAATGTAGTGATTAATTGTGTTTCTAAGCCCTAGCAGGAGTCGGGGGTCCGTGAGCGGTGCGGTGAGGAGTCGGCGAAGTATGGTGGAGAAATAGCACACAGACTCAATGGAGGGTGAAGCTGTTCTCTTTATTTTTCATTTTTGCTCTCTCTACTTTCAGTTTTGGCAAGCATTTTATACTTTCTTTTTTGGCTACATTCTACTCTTACAATTTTTTCAGAATTAATATATCAGTAAGTATACAAAGAACTAATACCTCAAGGCAAGGTGACAGACAGACAGTTTCTTTTTTAAGGGAACTTTTCCTCTTACAAGCAACCAAGGAAAAGATCAGAAGTTAGCTGGGCGTGGTGGCACACGCTTGTAATCCCAGAGCTTTGGGAGGCTGAGACAGGAGGATCATGCAGGTTCAAAGCCAGCCTCAGCTACTTAGTGAGGCTCTCAGCAACTTAGTGAGACCCTGTTTCCAAATAAAATATAAAAATAGGTCTGGAAGTATAGCCAGGAGGTAGAAAGCATCTGGGTTCCACCCTCAATACCACACACACAAAAAAAAGATCAGAATTTATTATTAACTACTAATGTATTATCATAATAATGTCCTATACTAAGCATTACACTCTCTGATTGATATACATCATTGTTTTTTAATCAATAGGCACTACTAAGGAGAGGAACCTTTTATAATTTCCCATGACCCAAGGCTGTGCCTGGCACCCATCTATTCTGCTGCTGTCCATGTACCCATTGCAAACCAAGGATGTAGGGTTACTGGGGAGTCAGTAGGCACTCTACCATAGCCTACCTCTGATAACATATGCTGGCCACCCAGAACTCATGACGGTGGGAACAACTTGCCTTGGCTCTGTTTTAGGTTTATTGTAAATATCTGTTTGGGAAAAGCCTGGGGAGGATCAGTTGCCTTTAAGTATTGTTTTGATTGTGATTATCTGAGTCTTTATAAAATTTTGTTAGCTCAGTCATTTATAACATAAATCTCAAGTACCTTTTTGGTAACAAGGCCAATTTCAAAAAATCCCCAAATACCCATGCCTAATACTATTCCCCAGGAGATGCCGCACGCCCGTTCCTAGGAATGTCTGCCATGTAGCATTCCTGCTAAAATGAGCCTTACTCAATTTTAGACTGGGAAGAAGGCACGGCAATAAATATCATTCCACAAAATTTTAAACAAGATAAATATAATAAAATATATTTGTATTTATTGATTAAAAAATAAAATTATTAAATCTATGCCTTTCAAAAGCATCATTCTTGCATTCCTACATTTGCTCTTATGGAACCAAAGTGGAAACACCAAAGTTAAGACTAGTAAACAATTTACTAAGAAATGTCTGGGATGTTTTAATTTGGTAGCTAAACACATCTGGTTGTTTCTCCGACTTTGGTAATATTCTTAAAACGTTGGATCAACATCATCGCTTATTTGTACAATTGTATAAATTTTGATACTTAATCTTGTGTTTAAAAATATTCAGGGTGCTAGCTGGGCAGGGTGGCGCACGCTTGTAATCCCTGCGCCTGGGAGGCAGAGACAGGAGGATCATGCTGGTTTGAAGCCAGCCTTGCTGGCTAAGAGACCCTGTTTCCATATAAATAAAATAAAAATATAATAAATAAATATATAAAAATAAATAAATAAATAAAATAAAAATATAAAAAAATAGGTGTCTGAGAGTGTCGCCCGGAGGTAGAAGTTTTCCAGGAACCCCAGTACCAAAAAAAAAAAAAAAAAAATGTTCAGGGTTTTATATAAAGTGAAGCATATCTTATAAAGATGAATGAGGCAGACAATATTTATCTAATAAAGAATTGTAGATAATTTATAGTGTACTCATACACATATGTTTGAGAACTCATGAAAATGTAAATTTTATTTAAAATTCAATATGTTATCTGTACAAACAGAAAACATCAATACCAATTCATTATAATGACTGATCAATGTGGTGATAACTTAGAACAAGTTAGTAAATGTATTAACTAAAAATTATACTCTAAAAGAAAAAAAATACAAGTTTAATATTTGAAGAACTCTGTTTAGTACAATTAGATATAGCTGGGTATATAAAATTAAGGAGCACTTGGAGATTAAAAATTTAAATTTTATGTTTTTATATTTTTTTCTGTGTGTGTCCTTTTTACATTTTTTCTATATAATTCTTTTCCCTCTCACTCTCTTGCCCTTATTTATTTATAACATTTGTAGAAAAATTGAATAAATACACAAATAGGTTATTAATAATTATATCTACTACATAACTATACATCAATATTATTTAATATATATGAATAGCTATATGTTTGCACTTTTTTTGTACTGGAGATTGAACTCTGGGGCATTATACTTCCAAGCTGCATTCCAGCTCTTTCTAGTTTTCATTTTGAAACAGAATTTTGCTAAGCTGCTAAGGATTTGGTTCAGTTTTGGAGGCTGGTCTCCAACCTGTGGTTCTTCTGCCTTAGTATTCCAAGTACTGGTAATACAGGCATGCACCATCTCACTCAAATTTCAGACATATTTTTAATCTAATCTTAGTACTTTTCTTATTAAAATACATTTTATGTGAAAACCATATTGTCAGTGATCCTTTGAATGCTTGTGAAACTCACAGGTCACCTCTGAGAGACATGCCCAGATACAGTTATTTTGTGTGGCTTGCCATGCTTTATGGACAACCACAGATGTTTCCTGAAAAAGTTTCATGAAATGTTAAGAGAATCCAGTGGCTCTCTAAGGAATGCTGGCTTATGCACTATGGTAACCCACCCAATAAAATTTCTCTTTAAGGGAATTAATATTAGACACACATGTAAATTTCGCTTGCAATTGTGTGGAATAAAACCCAATCTGTACATAGAATAAGCATAGCAGAATTTTGAATAAAAATTGATGACAAAACGAAACATACTAACACATTTAAGAATACGAGTAATTCTTAAATAAAAGTAGGAAAATGAAAAGCAAATTCAATAGAAAGCCAAGTAGCCAAGTTGTATGAGTTTGAGTTGTGAGCTATTAGGATGTCTTGAAACCTGTTATCATAAATCACATTTCAAAACATCTTTTCTGTCTTTATTTTACTTGCTGAAGCATCATTAAGTGTTTTTCTTTTTGCATACTTTTATAATAAAATGCCCTCAGTGATAGAGATAAGTAACACATTCCTTGTGTTTACTATCTAAGTCAAATCAAGCACTATCAATGTAGATACTTAAAAAGTATGTATTTATATATGAATACAAAAATATATTTAAAAGTTTACATTCTAAATGATTATAGAATGTACTTTATGTTCATCATTCATTGTGTTTTTGTAAAGAGCTTTAAAGACTCTTTCAAAGAGTTACAGTGATCCTAATTTTTTAAATTTTAGGAAATAAAAACGAGGCAACTATCAGTTTCTTATTCATTGAAAAATGTGTAGATCCTTGAGTCCATCATCCTTCTCATTCGTCTCCTGGAGCCTGGTATTCTTGCTGGATATGTGAACTCTTTTCTTTGGAGAAAGGGGCACTCATGGACAGTCATCAGGAAATATTATTATATTCCATCTCTTCTTCATGGCAAGAATGAAGAATAGCTCTTGGGCTAGCAAAGCAAGAGTCAATGTAAAACCAAGAGCAAAATGAACCACATCATGTGAACAGGTCCAGAAAATTTCAAAAAAATTACTCATTATCTGATGAGTGTGCAGGAGACCTACCATTTTGCCTGTATTGTAACCACTATTCTAGAAGTTATGGCTTACACAGCCTCTGGATTCATGAGTTCGGCGCACTCATGTTACTGTACCAAGTATTCTCATTAGGAAATGCTCCAAGGTTCAAGTTTATAATGCATTTGGACAGTGGTTATGTGTTCAAAAGACAATTAGGCAAATTTTCTAAATGGTGAAAAAGCTTGAAGTTCAGAAACTAAATAACTGACGCAAGGTAAAAAAAATAAAAGTAACTGCTATGTATCAAGTAGCTGTGTATCACAGTTATATATAAAATATCCATTTCAATGTTTATTTCATTTTCCTGTTTTCTCTACCAATGTAGAGATTCAAAAGGTTTTGCCTGATAATACAAATCTTTAACTGATTTTCACAAAATGTGTTTATACTTGATCTAAAATTTGGTCTTCAGACCTCTCACTATATTAATAAAGCTTTTGCTTAATGAACACTATTGCATGATAATCAATGCTATGTTACATACATCACTATGTAATCCTGTAAAAAATACAAATTATAAAGAAGAAATCCTAAGAAAATCTATAATCTTTCATCCCATTTTAAAAAGGAACAAACTAAGCTTCAGAGAGTTTAAATAAATTAACTTTAGTAACAAAACTAAACAAGATAGAAATTCTAGGCTCCTGTAACCTAATTCTTGAGTGTTTCTTTAGTTTATTTTCAGGTTTTTTTTTTTTGGGGGGGGGGTTCAATTTTCTGAAAATAGTCCAATTTTTCTTCATTCGATTCTAAATGTTTTCTTGATAATGGATTTACTATTAATCCTTATTCTAAATATTACTGCCCTTTGTAGTCTTTAATTTATTGAATTCAAGGTCAGTCTATAGCAACGTAATATTGAAAAGTTCCTGCCAGAATTTCTAATCCTTATGACCTTGGAGCTTTTGCAGTTCTCAATGCAGTCTTGCCTTGTGCCATGGAAGATCATATACATCAATACTGTTGAAAGGATTATAGACTCTTTTATGTATTTAATGGTATGTCTTCCTAGGTGTAGCTAGTAAGTTTAGAATATAAATTCACACACTATGCTAGAGAGATAATAACATACAGTTCTCAAAACATAAATCTTCCGAGATGACTGAAGGAGTAAATGCATGGCTAACAGTAGAAAAAGTTTTCCATTTAGAATACATAGTACTGCAAAAAGTAAATAAGTACAAAAGAACATGAAAAAATATCTAATCAATGAAAACATAACAAAGATGTTAATTATTACATTTACTCAAAATTAGTTCCATGAATAGTTTCTGAGTTTCAATACATAAATGACACTTGACTACATTTAAAATTTCTCAAGCATTGGTGATCTGTGAAATTCAAAAAAAACTAAAGAATTAATTATGGCACAGATTATGAATTATTATGGCTCATTGTTATATCTTAATATATAAAAATGATATAATATTATTGCTATACACCAGATAAACATCTTTTACTTATAGAAGATAGTCAACTATATAATCTACATCAATTAACAGTCTTCAAAAGTATGCATGACCATTTAAAGTTCCAAACTTTAAAAACCATTTATTAAAAACCAGATTTCCTCAATACCAGTGATTAAACCCAGGGCCTTATAAACAAGTAAACATTTTTTTTAAATTGAAAAACCATGAAATTACATAGAACCATGGTTTTGGAAAGCTTTTTTTCCCCTCAGTGTGTTACTATTTTGCTTTCTAAATAATATAACTTAAAAGAAGTCATATTTATTAACATCTAAAAAATATATTAGGTATATGATGTTAATACTCTAGTTAAAATGCTGGATTTCCTATTATTTTCATGTGTAACCCAGAACTTTGAAATAATTCACACAATTATAATAAAAATAAAGTAACTGTTTAAAATAATAGGTACTTAAAATTATTGGTCATTTAGTGAAAAATAAAGGTTACTATACACTGCTAGTATAAGTTACTTTTAGTATCCTAAACATTTTAGTTAGCTTTGAAATATAAAACAGTCATGATTTCCAGAAACAGAATGATTATTCTGTTTGTATCTTTATTGGAATTATTAAAATTGTCACATAATTAGTTTATATTCACTTGGTATCTACATGAGGTACTACATATGTTTTTAAAATGTTTTTTCAGCAATAATCTTTTTTGTATGAGTGAACTTTTATGAAAAATCAAACATTCTAATTTTCTTTCTTTTTTCTTTTTTTCTTTTTTTTTTTTTTTTTTTTTTTTTTGCGGGTCTGGGGATGGAACCCAGGGGCATTCGACCTCTAAGCTACACCATCCCCGCCCCCTGCCGTATTTTTTATTCTTTATTTTGAAACCAGGTCTCACTGAGTTGCAGAGGGCCTCACTAAGTAGCTGAGGCTGTCCAGGAACCCTGATCCTCAGGTCTCAGCCTCCAAAAGGCTGGAATTACAAGCGTGCGCCACCACGCCCGGCTCAAACATTCTAATTTTCTGATTACCTTCAAAATCATCTGTTTTTGTATGTAGCCATCAATTGCTATCAGTTTTTCTTCAAGTGGAATTTTCAAAATAAGGGAAAAAAGAATAATTCAACTAATGTGACTATATTAACTCCAAATGCATTTTTACATATTTTATTAAACATTCTCACTCAGTTATTATTTTTCCAATTAGAAAATGGTTTTACTTATCATTTGTCTGTGACAAAATTTCTTCTTTGAAACAGCATCAGTCTTTCCTGTAATTCCCTGTGGATTTCATAATCAAAGAAGTGTAACATAATAAATGCAACATGAGTCAGAACCATATACATTAACTGTTCATATCACTGGAGGAGAAACATTGAGCATATACTTAATTTAAAAAATTAATAGCATATGTTCATATGGCACAGAAGATAAAACGTAATTCTGATTACTCACTTAATTATTTTTTACCTAGATCAAATATAAAAGTAGTAAAATTTTCTGACATAATTGAATTTTAAGAATACCATAAAGTTTGATATCAGCCCACTCTTTAAATATAGATTCTTATAAATTAAAGAAAATTCTATCTACAGATTTTCTCTACACGGTTTAAGCATCTATTCACTTATTTATTCAACATTTTTTTGTGTGGGTTACTAGGGGTTGAACCCAGGAGCTTTTCTACCTCCTGGCTATACTCCTATTTTATATTTTATTTGGAAAAAAGCATCTCACTAATCTGCTGAGAGCTTCACTAAGTAGCTGAGGCTGGCTTCGAACCTGTGTGATCCTCCTGTCTCAGCCTCCCAAACACGAGGATTACAAGTGTGCACCACCACGCCCGGCTTATTCAACTCTTTTATTCACTCTATTATTCAATATTAACCTGATAATTTACTAGAAAACATACTAAATTATTTAGATGGATGAGTACAATAGAGGAAATCACATAATCTCTGACTATTTGAGAAAATGTTTTTAGTTTACCTCTGAAAAATTCTAGATTTGTATGCTTTTAATCTCCAGACTAAATATCATAAAACATCTTGCCTTTGGGACCTTGGATGAAAGTGTGTGTTGTGAGAATTGTAATAATATGCTTTGAATAGAAAGTCTCCTTGCCAGCACACATATGAACAAATAATATAATAGAGTTCTCATATAAAATACCATTTTAAAAGCTAGTATATCATTTTAAATGATACTGTCATTTTTACTTAAATATAGGGTGGGGCAACTTTCTAACTTCTCTTTCTAGAGACACTAGGAAGAGTAAAAAACAAGGAAGTTAATATGCTCAAATTCACTTCAAATTTATTGATATATAATTTCTAGAACACTTTGTACCATGGAAAAATAGTGATGTGCTTTGAAGGGTTTTGCAGTTGAAGGAAAAGGAGGATAATAGAATAAAAATAGATTGATCTGTTTTGGTAAGAGGGGCATATATGAAGAAGTAGGATATATATGAAATGGACTTACAACTAAGAAAAAGAATGTAGCTTGATTCTACCAAAAAAATGAAGAACATCAGATAAAGACTACAAAATCTTAAAAATGTTAAGGACATTAATAACAAAGAGCAAGAGATGCTAGTGGTCTAATTTATAAACTCTAAATTTGGTAGCTTTTCAAAACATAGAAGTACTTATCTGAGAAAATCTTTAAGTAAAATGTATAATGATAAAGAATAAATAAAACCAGCTGTAATTTCATCTCTTAATGGTAACCTTCGGTAAAACACATAAACACACACACACATACATATACATATACATGTAAGCTTTTCTGTAGGTCTGTATTTTATAAAAAGTGTCATCAATCTTTAGCTACCTTTTAAATATATAGATTGTTTCATTATTTATTGCTTATTCTTTTCTTTCTTTTTTTTTTTTTGAGTACACTGTAAAATTGAAACCAGGGTTATTCTACCTATGAGCTACACCCCCAGTCCTATTTTATTTTTTATGTTAAATGGGGTCTTGCTAAATTACTCCACACTGAGGGATGAACCTATAATCCTCTTGTCTTGGTCTCCCAAGTACTGGGATTACTGGCATGGTCCCCTGTGCTGGAAGAACACTCAAATTTGGGATTTTTGCTGTTTTGTTTTTAAGAAATTTAACTTTTTTATAATTTACCTTATTATCTTTTGTTTTGAGAAGTGACCTACAGAGCTCTGATTTCTTCAGAATTGTGTATGATGGTTGTTTAAGCACTAAATTTTACTCAAAACTCATTTTAGTATTTAAATACTATTGATGCTACAAACTCATTTCTTAAATTATTGTTTTTCAGCATTCTTATGCTTTTCGACCAACTAATGGTAACTTCTTGAAGTTATAGTTTAGTGGAGGTTGAAAATCTTTTCAGAAACCTTAATACCATGAAATATATCATACTAAGATCAACTTTCAAATGATATTTTGCTTCATTTTTTGTAAGAAAACAATTATGTGTTCATATGCATGGTAGCATACACTTGCACAACTTTTTTTAAAACCTGTTTCTTATCATTACCAAGAAAAAATATAAATAATTTTTAATATTCATTATGCTATTTATTTTATTTATTTATTTTTTATTTTTTGGTGGTACTGGGGTTCCTGGAAACCCTTCTGAAACCCTTCTACTTCCGAGCTACATTCCAAGAGCTATTTTTACACTTTTTTATTTGGAAACAGGGTCTCTTAGCCAGTGCGGCTGACTTCCAACCTGTGCGATCCTTCTGCCTCCGCCTCCCAAGCACAGGGATTCTTCATTATGCTATTTTAAGGCAGCTTAATGTTCAGTCAGTGGATATAAATATATTCTGCTAATTACTTCTGGAGTTATATTTCAATTTAAGTGTGTGTGTGTGTGTGTGTGTGTGTGTGTGTGTGTGTGTGTGTTTTATTGGTGACTGATCCCAGAGCATTCTACCTCTGAACTACACCCTTTTTTTTTTTTTTTTTTTTTTTTTTTTTTGCGGGTTTGGAAATCGAACCCAGGGGCATTTGACCTCCGAGCTACACCCCCTCCCTACTTTTTATTCTTTATTTTGAAACCGGGTCTCACTGAGTTGCAGAGGACCTCACTAAGTAGCTGAGGCTGTCTGCGAACCGCCATCCTCCAGGTCTCAGCCTCCCGAATGCTGGGATTACAAGCGTGCGCCACCACGCCTGGCAGTTTTTTTTCAATTTTTTAACACTGTTATTTTGAAACAAGCTATCGCTAAACTATCAAGAGTCTTTCTACATTGCTGGGGTGTTCTTTAACCTGTTATTCTTCTGTCTCAGCCTTCCAAATACTGGGATTACAGATATATGCCAAATACTTGGATTTACTCAGAGTTTTTAAATTGTTGTCATACTACTTTTTAAAATATTCTAAATTCCTCTCTACATATATATTCAAAATCTCTATCCATGTTATCTATATTACATTGAAGTCATACTTTTATTTATATCTTGATATGTATATGTATTTTTTATTAAGATATTTAAATTAAACTGTAATATGTGATAACAGCTGCTTGTTGTTATTTGGTCTTTTAGATTGATTTCACCTTCTCTGAAAAAGTCCATTGTTGTTATTCACAAATAATGTGATACTGTACCTATAATTTTTCCAAAAGTTTGCTGTTGAATTTTATTTAAAAATCTAATCTGAAGGTTTTTCATGGAGCACTACCATCTTATATACACGCTGAGATAAGCAGTGTACAGCACATCCAGATACCTATTCTGAAAGAATTTTCTCCATATGTGGAATCTACTTAGATAGATACCAGTAGTTGCTGGTCATTTCAGTAATTGCCTTTCTAAGGTGGGCACTACTAATTGCCATGAAGTATGGAATGTCTGAAAATCTTCCTTCTACTAAGAAATACTTTGGTGAGTCCAGCTTCAAAGGTCCCCAAGAGGTTAACTGAAAATTTTAAATTTAAACTGCTGTTTAATTTCTCTACTACTTTCTTTTCCCTTCCACAATGTTTGAGTTCATAAGAGAGCTCTAAAATCTGATTTCCATGCCAATCTATTTACCATACAGTATCTTTCAGGGATCACAACTCATGATCTACTTTTTTTTCCATTTTCACATATCCAAAAGATAAATACAGTACAATTTATAGAATTAAAATGCTATAATATCACTTGTAATATACTAATATCTGTTTTTCTTGTATGGTTAGGCATTTTTCTTCTGAGATAAGTTATTTGAAAATTGGGATGAAATTATATTTTACATTTCATGCTTGATATAAGCCTGTTGTTTATCACCAGACATGCATTGTTCTCATTTGATACTAGTATTCATTTTATTATTTATATTATTATTATTATTATTACTATGAATTTATACAGCTAATTTAAGTATTTTAACAATCACTTAGTAAATACATGAGGTAGGATAAACATATAACATAATTTTAAGTAAATGTAGACTGAAACTTTTTAAAATAGCAAAAATAATCTGTTCAAATATTTGAAAAAAAGAGCTAAATTTTCCAAAGTACTCAAAGTACAAATTTCTTAGGGGTATGAACATAGTACCGTGTGTCTTAAGTTATATAAAAATTCTCTTGGCTCAGGATATATTTAAGTGGTAGAGCATTTGCCTGACATGTGTGAGAATCTGGATTTAATCCAGTACTTCAAAGATAAATAGATGAATAAATTAATAGCAAAAAAAGAAAAGGGAAAAGTTCTGCTTTAAACATAACAATAGGAGCCGGGTGTGGTGGCGCACTCTTGTAATCCCTGCGCTTGGGAGGCTGAGACAGGAAGATCCCACAGGTTCGAAGCCAGCCTCAGCTACTTAGTGAGGCTCTCAGCAACTTAGTGAGACCCTGTTTCCAAATAAAATATAAAATGGGTCTGGGAGTACAGCCCGGAGGTAGAAAGCCTCTGGGTTCCCACCCCCAGTACCACCACAAAAACAAAACAAAACATAACAATAGGAGCTATGAATCAATCATTCACTTCAACATATATTGTCCTTAACAAAATTGAAAATTTTAATATTTGAAATCAATTAATGGTTTTAGCTGAGCATTATTTCACTAGAGGTAAGATTTTAACTAAAACTGTCTGGCTCAATTACCTGTTTTCACAACATTTGTTTTTCTGGAAGAGATTCTTAATTGGTGTCTTTAATCTACTGAGCATAGCAACACATTTTTATAATGGAATAATAACATTGATGATATAGCAGAACCAATAATGTACCTAATTGAAATAAGAGCAAGTGGAACATGCCCAAGAATAGACTATAGAAAAAAAAAATCTTAAAACTCCTATGTGGATAAAGAAAAGACAGAAATCTGAGAAAGAAGGATGAAAATAAGACCCCTCCTGAACAACCACCAATGTTCCTCTATGACCTAGTGTGTTGTTTTATGCTTTACCAGGTTTGAAAAACTAGTGTGTAATACATACTGTAGAATTCACACACACACACACACACACACACACACACACACACACACACACGGTAAAATGGTAAGATTCAAATTTGCAGATAAAATCATAAAACCAGACAGAATGTATTTATTTATTTATTTATTTATTTATTTATTTATTTATTTATTTATTTTGATGGTACTGGGGCTGGAAGCCAGGGGCCTTCTTCCTCTGGGCTACATGCCCAGACCTATTTTATATTTTATTTTGGAAACAGGGTCTCTTAAGCCAGCTGAGGCTGGCTTTGAACCTGTGTGATCCTCCTGTCTCAGCCTCCCAAGCGCGGGGAATATAAGCGTGCGCCACCGCGCCCAGCTCAGAATTTATTTTTATGTAGAAAATACATTTGTGTTTCAGAAATAACAAAATTTACTCAAAAAAATATTTTGTGGATGGGTATTCTCACCACGCAAATATGAAAACACAAATACAAATACAAATGTACATTCAGAAAACTAGGGGTTTTCAGAGACCTAGTTTTATCACAACACTTTTGAGTCTACTAAGAAAGGGTTGTAAAACAATGAACAAGAGATTGTATTACCATTGGCAAAATGTTAGATTAAAAATATGTTCAGATGGTATGTCATAATGATTTGTTAATACATTTATAAGTGCTGAGGAACAGCTCTTAGTATCTAGTATATGTAGGTTAACTTTCTTAAAGAAAATGAGAAGAGAGCCGATTGTTGTAAGCATGTTCATTTATTTGCCCAGTTATATTAATCCCTACCTCACATCTCTTCTAGTGGATATGAGATTGATGACAGAAAATGTCTGATTTCAAAAAAAATTCTTCATGTGAAACACAAAGAAAAGGAATTAATACGTTGTGTTTGCGCATATGTTTCTGCATGCAGACTGGGTGGATTTTTAAATTTTGGAGCAGTTGCTGAAGATTGAATTGAGGGCCTTGCACAAGATAAACATGCACTCTGCCACTGGGCTATGTCCTTCAACAATTTTTTCAAACTTTTTCAAATTTTTTGCCTCAAAAGATTTTATTATTGTGTTTTAACATAACCTAATCAAGAGAGCTGTGTAATAAAATTTATTTATTTATAAATTATTAATATGTAAACTATAATATTTTGCTATCCATTTTTATTGTTAATCATATCAATTCACAGTCTTCTTAAAAGACAAATAAATGTGAGTGGGCTAAGATGGACTTTGTCTATGATTACATATTCTAGAATTAAAATATAGAGGAGCAGACTTTGCCTCACTTTTAGCAAGCAAAATTATTTTTGATTTAACAAGCTGCAAAAGAAAAGGTGCAATTAATTCACAAAGAATTTTGGCAAGTTTTGACTATTTAAATATCAACATGTATCTTGGTCAACATTCTCACTTACATAATCCAAAACAACAGACAACACAATTTAGAGGAAGAAACATGTGTGTGTGTGTGTGTGTGTGTGTGTGTGTGTGTGTGTGTGTGTGTGTTTGCTCACAGTGTTTGAATATTTAGAGGCTCAGTCTGTGGCAGGCTGTGTCTGCAGAGCTCAGGGCATGGCAGTGAGAAGCAGAGAGAGGGAGAGGACAAGTCTCTGTTCTCACATCATAGAGGCTTGAAGCAAGGTAGAGTCAGCATGCAAGAGTAATCAAAGACAAAACCACAAACCATAAAGCTACCCCTCCAGGAACCCACATTTTTAACCACACACCACCTTCAAAGGTTGACATTCAATAAACCCATCACAATGGAATTATTTCACTGATGAGATTACAATCCTTGCAATATAATTACATTGAGTCTGAATATTGATGCATGAGGTCTTCAGAGGACATTATATATATATATATATATATATATATATATATATATATATATATATACATAACAACATATTTACATATTTCTCTACAAATTTTTCAATGAAGAAATTTAAATGAATTGATTTCTTGATCTCTACTAGATTCCAGATACTTTAGTTATATAAATAATATAATATTTATGTAATATTATATTATTATTTCATTATATAAATAATGCTATTTATATAACTATTTATATATTATTTAGTTATATAAATAATACTGTTTATATAACTATAATACTATATATAACTATTATAATATTTAGTTATATAAATAATATAATAGTTATATAATAAAAAATATTTTTGCAATGTAACCTGGTAAACACTAAGAGGAATGGTTATATTTTTTCTCCTCTGTTTTAAAGGGAATGTAATCTAGCTCCTTAGCTTCTGTTCCATAGTAGAAAAAGAGTAAAAATAAATGTAACCATTTTCTTTCTACCCTTCAATTTTCCACATCATAGAAGTACTACTAATCTACTAATTTGCATAACCAAAACCCAGGATGATCACTGAGATATGAGCTTTGCAGTAGATAAGGTCATACTTATTTTAAAAGACATTGATTCTATTCTATTGGTTTTTCTGCCAAAAAATGATGCTAATTATGCATTCATACTCCAAGTAGCTGGAAGGTGAAGAATTGATTGAATCTATTCTGCAGGCAAACTCACCCTAGTCTGTTCAAAAATTAGGTTTGCAATGAAAGGCTTCATCGTACTGCAGTCTCCAACCTGCTAATTATTAAGAATTATCATCATTAACAATCAGTGAAGTGAAAATAAAAACTGCACAGAAATTTCTGCTAACTCCAGTTTGAATGTCAATTATAAAGATTAAAAAGAATAAATGCTGTTGAGGATGTGAGTAAATAGAAACCCTTATATACTGTTTGTTGGACTTTAAATTAGTACAGCTTCCGTGAGAATCACTGTGATTCAAGAGAACCTTGGTTCAAGAGAACCTTGGCTTTTCACAATATAAAACCAGATAAGATCTCAAACTTTCACTATTTGCTGATGACATGATACTATACTTAGAAGACCCAAAGAACTCAACCAAAAGGCTTATAGAACTTATCAACAAATTCAGCAAAGTGTCTGGATAAAGAAATCAATCTTAAAAAACCAGAAGCTTTTATGTACATCAACTATAAATCCACTGAAAAAGATCCAGAAACACTTCCACTCAGGATTCCCACACAAAAAAATAAAATACTTAGAAATAAACTTAACCTAGGAAGTAAAAGACTTCTACAAAGAAAATTATAAAATATTGAAAAAAGAAATCAAAGAAGATCTTAGAAGATGGAAAGATCTTTCATATTCATGGACAGGCAGAATAAACATCATCAAAATGGCCATACTTCCAAAAGTGGTGTACAGATACAACACAATACCCATAAATTACCAAGATCTCACAGATGTAGAAAAAGTCAGTCCTTAAATTAATTTGGAACAAAAAAAAAACAGAATAAATAAAGTAGTTCCATACACTTATAGCCAATTGATTTTTGAAAAAACAGACCAAAAACCATACACTGGAAAAATGATAGTTTGTTCAACAAATGGTTTTGGCGAAATTGGTTAACCATATGCTTTAAAATAGAAATAAATCCCACTTTCTCACCCTGCACAAGAGTCAATTCAAGATGGATTAAAGGGTTGGAAATTAGACAAGAGACTTGAGGCTCTTTGAAGAGGGCAGAAGTCCAACACTGCAACACATAGGCACAGATAAAAAAAATTCTCAACAAGATTCCAGAGGCACAAAAAAGTAAAAGATGAATCAATATGTGGGATTGCATTAAAATGAAGAGCTTCTGTACAGCAAAGGAAACTATCAAAAACCTCAACTGAGAGCCAACATAATGAGAGAGTTTTTTTTATCCAACTAAGATATATGATTACAATGCACCAATAAAAAAATTATTTATTTTTGTGGTACTGGGGTTCCTGGGAGCCCTTCTACCTCTGGGCTACACTCCCAGACCTATTTTTTTATATTTTTATTTGGAAACAGGGTCTCTTAAGTCAGCACGGCTGGCTTCCAACCTGCGAGATCCTCCTGTCTCCGCCTCCCAAGCGCTGGGATTACAAGCATGTGCCACCACATCCAGCACAATGCACCAATAAACAATTTAAAAATAGAAAAGTAAACAAATTGCCAAAGCAGGTAACCCAGTGCATATCACACATGCACACACACAAGCACAAATACAAATTTAAGAATGTCAATAACAATATGAAAGGATATTTAATTCATTATTAGTCATTAAAAATAACCTCCATAAAATATCATTTTATAACCATCACACTGAGAAAAATGTGATAGCCTGATAATGCTGATATTGGCAACCATGCTAATCAGGAAATTTCTGTAAAATCATGTGGCATTATCTATGTAACAAAGAATAATGTGCTCTGACTCAGCAATTATGTCTCAGATAAACTATTTCTTAGAATATCCAGTAGCTATGAATGGCAATGTAATTATAAATTCAAATTAAATCACATAAAAAGGTGATTACACAACTTAGTTACACTAACCATATCATGTATTATGTAGCCATTTATATCTTTTTCCTGTAATTTAGGTGCAAAAATAGGAAAATTTTAATTTTATAGACACTGAGGCATTTATAAGAATAGCCTTTTAAATATTATTTGCGATAGCCATATATTAGAAATGAATCAGACATTTAACAATTTTAGAATGGATAAAATTGTTATAAAATATTCATATAATTCCATACTTCACAAAAATGATAACTACACTACTACAGTGGATAAGTATTAAATGAATACACTTGTTAGAAAACTATAAAAGTTGCCCGGCGTGGTAGCGCACGCTTGTAATTCCCGCGCTTGGGAGACAGAGACAGAAGGATCGCACAGGTTCGAAGCCAGCCGCGCTGGTTTAAGAGACCCTGTTTAAAAAAAAAAAAAATAAAATAATATATATATATATATATATATATATATATATATATATATATATATATATATATATATATGTCTGGGAGTGTAGGGGCTTCCAGGAACACCAGTACCACCCCAAAATAAATAAATAAATAAATAAATAAATAAATAAATAAATATAAAAGTAACAGTCAAAATTACATTGATTAGATGGGACACATGGTGGATAATAATACCAAAAATTAAAGAAATGAAACACTTAAACACTCAAACATAGACACACACACACACACACACACACACACACACAGTGGAATATACAAAATGAGAGAGGAAAAGAGAAATAAAGGGGAAAGAGAGAGAACAAATGTATGTATGAATGAATGAATGAATGAATGAATGAATGAATTAGAGAGTGGTATATATTATTTTAAACTTTCCAGGCTCACAGCTTTTAGATAATCATCTCAGATGAGTATGGAAGAAAGATTAAAATATTTTATCAGATTTATTATTTCAGATACATCGTGTTTGAGGAAAGATTAAGATATGCAAGTGAAAACAACTGCCAAACAGCTGTAAATTGAAGGCCAAAATCAAAGAGACTGGCTTAAACCAGAAGGATAGAATTAAAAATGAGCCAGATACAGATAATAGCTGATCCTACAAGATTAGTTGAAAGTTTAAAATAATATGCTACAGGGAGAACAAGTCAGAAAATAAAAGAGAAAGAGAAGAAAAGATAAAAAAAATTCTATTAGACTTGTAGCAGCCTGCCAATGAAATTAGCTCTGTGTGTATTCAGGGGAACAGTGTCACACAGTTTCTATATTTCAGCTGATTATATGATTCTGAATCTCTCAGTTTCTTAGAGAAAATTTTGGCATTAAACTTCTTCATATTCAGCTTTTACTAAATTTTATTTTTATTTTTAATATATACATAAAAATCTTTCTAAGGGTTCACATTAAAGAGATACCAGTTAATGTTTTGATGCATGTATACACTGCATAATCTTTAAAAATGTTCAAACATATTTATCCTCTCATATATTTATAATTTCTTTTTTTATTGCTATTGATATTGGGAATTGAACGCACAGGCATCTTACATCTGGCCTACACCTTAAGCCTTTTATATTTTTATTTTTTACTTTGAAACAGTGCTTGAACAAGTTGTTGAAGGTCTGGATAAAAAGTAAAACTTTCAATATCACTTCTAGTTTTTGGAAAATTACAGTACATTATCACTATCTAAATATAACTCTATTGTATGTGATAGCACACCTAAACTCCTTTTTGACATCTAAATATATTTTTGTGCCCATTGATATCTCCTGACTACTGGCCTCCAATAACCACCATTCTACCTCAATTCCCGAAAGCTGAAACTTTATTGTTCAGTTAACGTCTCCATTGTCCACTGCCTCTGCTCTAAGTCAAGCACACTGATAGACTTTCATTCTCCAATTTTTCTTTGTAGCCATGACTAGATATTTGAACTGTAGTCTCCAGTATGCATATGATTACTTTATTATGGTTGCCTCTTTTATTAGATTCCAAAATAAAAGAAAGAAAATTCTCAATCTAACCCACCATTTTATCTGACTTATATGCAGAGGAAGCACAAAATATGGTTTTGTTGAATAATATTTTGATAGAATAAATTACTTGATTTATTAATTAGAACCTTATTCATTCATGTTTTTTTTAGTTGTGCATCCATTGACTACTTCACAGGTGTGTATATAAAAAGGGAAGAGACAGAATGAAGTAAATTATTCCTTTACTTATGAGATTTATCTAGAATTCTCCCTTAATCAAACATATCTATACATAAAAATATTTCTTCTACAGGATGCCAACACAATAATATAAATGCACAAAAGTCAAAACATAGAGAAACAAATCCAGGTCAAAGTTTAAGTGCTCAATAAATTGTAATTAGCAGTCCTTATTTTCTTTCTTTTCCCCTTTTCTCACAGTTCAGGGCTTGGAGTTATCATTATCAAAGTCATTTTCACCTCAGTCTTTAATCGTCAAGTGGATGGTATGAAGAACAAAAAAAGCGAGTCTCTGATAAGATTCCCAGAAAGGATTCCTTGGGATGCAATCTTATAAATGAGTTTCTCTAGAAATATGAGGAGATATTATCAATCTACCTCACTTTATTTCTTCTTTTCTAGAATTGAATTCTGAAAAGGAAAGAAACTGTGTTTTCTATTTTCAATTCTTTTCTTCCCTTAGCATTTTCAGAATAACTGCTGTTAATTGTTATATTGAACCCTAATCATTAAAGATTTAAGTTAATTAATTAATTAAATATGAGGATTAGACATTTAGCAATTCCTAGATTTAGATATTAATCCAGGATGTGCGTGAATTGAAATTGGTGTATACATGCTTTCCACTCTACCAGATGTTCAGAGAAATCTTTGGATACTTAGGGATTGCCACCAGCATATTAATTTGATAAAATTCATTTAGCTAGATATGTCAAAGTAAATGGGTTTGTTCAGTTTTTAATGCAAAAATACAAGAAAAAAGTAATATAAATTCTACCATCATTTCTTTAAGATATCTTGGTCTTATAGCATTAGATAATGTGGGAAAGCTTTATTTTTTATAAAAATAATAGTTTTCATAATAATAGTTTTCACAATAATAGCTTTCTTTGAGATTACATATAAATATAATTCAAAATTAAAAGAAAAAAGGTTAGAGCTCCATATCCAACATAATCAAACACTTTCGTAAAACTCTCAGTAAGATTAGGCTTGGTGTTTTTTCTCTCCAGATCCTATGACATTCCTTCCACCTTTGTATATGTTTGGTTCTGTCACTTTGAAGCTCATTGTGATATATAATTACAATATACCAATAAAAGTATATTACAAAATAGTTATAGAAATAACCTAATTTGCTGGGCGTGGTGGCACAAGCTTGTAAATCCCCGCACTTGTGAGGCTGAGACAGGAGGATCGCGCTGGTTCAAAGCCATCCTCGCTTGCTTAAGGGACCCTGTTTCCAAATAAAATATAAAATAGGTCTGGGAGTGTAGTCCGGAGGTTGAAGGGTTCAATCCCTAGTACCAAACACACACACACACAAACAGCTAATTCTTTGCAAGAGTGTCAGAGTTTCTACAAATCCCATGGGGTATGTGTGTGTGTGTGTGTGTTTGTGTGTGTGTGTGTGTGTGTGTGTGTGTGTGTTGTCTAAAAATTGGATTTATAGGTGCTCTATAACTGAGCTGTGTATTCAAGCTTTTTATTGTTATTACTTTTTTTTAAATTTTGAAACAGGGTCTTCCCTAATACTCTCTAGTTTGAGCATATTAGAGAAAATATTAGGGATACCAGAGGGACTCTAGACAATGGAGGAGAAATCTTACCTAAGCTAGAAGAGAAGGATAGGAGACGAAGAAGGCTGAGGTTGATTAATGAGGAAACCACATCTGAATTTGTGTAAAAATATAAATATAGCATGGTTAACCTGAACACTCATTGTTGGGAGGGGAGAAGGAGAAGTGTGGGGGGGGTATCAAGCACAGTCTGAATGTAGGTCATTTTCAATATGTTCAATAAAAAGATAAATTAAAAAATAATCCCAAACAAACAAACAAACAAATAAATAAACAAATAAAGAAGAAACAGTGTCTTGCTATTTTAGTGAAAGCCTAACTAAGTTGCTGAGACTGGCTCACCTCCCAAGTACTGGAATTATAGAAGTGAAACAATATTTCCTGCTCTTAACAAATCTTGACAATTGGAAAATGTCAGACCAAGTTGTTTAATGAAAGAGCCAATTTAGATTATGTGCATAGAAAACATCTGAGACATAATAATCAACTGCATTGTTTTTTTAACTTTATAGGTATGCAGATATTTTTTAGATGTTAGCTAAGATAATGAGGGTAAATCATGCATTGCAATTTTACTTTCTAAGAAGAATTATGTAAAGATGGTGAATGATGTCAGTCCACAATTTGCTTCTAACTCTTCATAAGACTACTGAATCAAGTTTTAGGTCCTTTTAATAATAGAAAATATTTCATTATTTGGTTACCAATTGTAACAAAAATTATTGAAGAACCAGAGATATTTTCTTACTAAGTACTCAAATTCTTTCTAATCAGAAACATCTGTCTTACCTAAAGCATTATGACATTACCAAATATAAAATGTAATAACAGAGGACATTCATGTAGTCTTACTTATTTATATTTATTTGTTTGTTTTTCCTATTTATTTACATCTAATTCATTTTTTAAATGGTTTGTGGCTACATAACCTTAAAAAACACAAATTGAGCTACTTTAAAAATAATGGTTTCTCAAAAACATTTGAGAAAAAGTTTCATGTAAAGTTTTGTATGCTACAATTTTTAACAAAATACATCTACCAGTGCTGTTATAGAAGATTCAGTTTACTTAATGATCTCAGTATAGGAAATTCTGTGAAACATTTTACGGTTGGTTATAGATTTCTCTATAAATACTTGCAATTCCCTTATTTTTAATTGTAAGTCAGTATGGGGAAGAAAATATTCATATTTTCCTATGATCTGTATTCAGACTGCAATGTGTGTCAAATATTAGATGAGGACCTAAAGCCTAAAATTATAGTACTAAAGACAGTTTCAATTTCCAATCATCACAAAATTAAAATGTAGATTTAATGTAACTTCGGTTAAATTTTAATATATTATAGTTGGATAAAACCCCTAAACTTTCATGTTAAAAGTATACAGAAAAGACAGGATGAGTATAGGAAATCAGAATAAAGATATAAGAATTACTAAACGTTAAAACAAAAAATAAAAACATGGTATACAAACATAGCTAGCTCTGTCTTAGAGATATGTAAGTACATTTATGAAACAGAATACAAATAACCAAAATATAGTTTGGAATATAAAATGAATAACAAAGATGTTTCTATTCTTTCTGTGGAAAAATAAAGGATTATTTAATGGATTATGCTAGGAATATTGACTCTAACATTTGGAAATAAATGAGGCTTGGTCTGTACTTTATATTAAAAGTAAATTTTTATTAAAGTCACATTAACAATAATCAACAGACCTCTTGGAATAAAATATAGATTACCACAAATATATGTAGAGGATTAATAAAAATACTTAACAGCAGAAATCTCCTCCAATTAAAATATTTCTCTATTATTTAAAATCCATGTTTCTGTATATCTCACTATCTATTGATTTACATACATTCATATATGTAGAAGCAAGGAGTATGTAGTGAAAAATACATGTACATACTAAGTGTGTGCATAAAATTAAATTTAAAATGTCTAAATTCCTAAAAGTAAAATAACTGTAAAAGTAATATTCTAGAAGAATTTGTAAAAAGAAAATTAAATATACTGATTTGTCCTAATCATGTAATATATTTTAATATTCTTCACACAAACGTATTTTATTTTAGATGGGTCTAAAATAATTAGAAAGTCCATTTTTATTTTATATTAAATATTAGAAAATCATAAAGAAAATTTAATGCTTATTATAAACTAGTGAAATTTGAGTTTTTTCAGACAATTTACTGGCAAATTATTTTTATAGATGTATGAGTATTAAAACTTCAGTACCTCATTATAAGCTTATTTTTAAAGCGAAACATGCAACTTTTAAAAATCATGGCAAAGAAATCAAAACATAAATGTTACTTTCTTAGTACGGGTGTTAACTTTAAGTACAATGTTGTGTAGCATATCTCTAGATCTCTTTCATCTTGCATGATTGAAGCCAAAACATTTCCACTATGAAAGTGTAGGTAAAAAAAGCTTCTGTGCTACTTTGTTCTAATCTATGACTCCAGTATAACTGGGATTGTATTTATTATTTTTCTCTCTTTACTCTTTTTAAAGGCCAATCGTTAACGGATTTTATTTGTGCTGCAGGGCCTTAGTAATAAAATGTCTTTGGCTGATGCCCCCTTTGACATTTATGACATGCCAAATCAAACTAGAGTTTTATTAAAGCTTTTCTGCTCACTGCTTTTATTTTATTAATTTGCTCCATTTTTATAATTTCTTTTTTTTTTTTTTTTTTACTTTATATAAAAACTTTATTATTACAAGTTTGTGTTAAAGCTATAGTGGAATTTTAAAACCTGATACAGAATGCAGAAAGAATTGTTTTGGACTGTCACCTTGAAGGACGTTCTGTGGCCTCTCCACTGCACCTGTGCACCACGGAGAGACACCACTGCCAACTGAGGTGGGGAACAAGATAATTTGAAGAAAGTCTCATTTTTCTCTATTTTTCTTTCATTGTTATATCCTCTCTTATGTCTTAATCATTTATCTTTGATCATAGGTGTTGCCTATGAGCTAGGCATGTTTTCTCTTTTTGAAGTTTTTTTTTTTTTTTTTTTTTTTTACCATTGATATGTTTAATTCAGGAATGAAATTTTAACACAATATTTAACAAATGCTTTCTAAAATTATTTGAGCGTTTTCTGTGAAAATAATTTCATTATTATGTTCTATAATGAGCTCTAATTTTAGGCTTCTCAGTTTATTGAATATGTATATTTTTTTAAAAATATGAGATGCTACAAAAATTTTACTTTGGACATATAAACGTTTTAAATGAAGATCACATTTGAATGAAAATGTCCCAAAGAACTGATTTGCTAAGATATTTTATACTTTTTGAAAACTCTTTTCATATAAACAGATTTAGTTTTGAAACATTAATTTTGTGGTACTGGGGATTGAACTCAGGGGCATTCTAACTTTGAACTATACCCTCAGTCATATTTTATTTTTTTTTAGTTTGAAACACAGTCTCAGATTGTTAAGGGCCTTGCTATATTGCTTAGGCTGGCTGAAAATATATGAATCTTTGTCTCAGTCTGCCAAATACTGGGATTACAAAAGTGCACCACCATGCCCAGCTCATTTTGAAATATTTAAAACAAATTATGTAGCCGGGCGTGGTGGCGCACGCTTGTAATCCCCTGGCTTGGGAGGCTGAGACGGGAGGATCGCATAGGTTCAAAGCCAGCCTCAGCTACTTAGTGAGGCTCTCAGCAACTTAGTGAGACCCTGTTTCCAAATAAAGTATAAAATAGGTCTGGAGGAAGAAGAGCCCCTGGGTTCCACCCCAGTAACACAAAACAAACAAACAAACAAACGAATGAATGAATGAATGAATGAATGAATAAAACAAATTATGTAAAATAAATGCATACTTACATTATTTATAATAGCTCTAACAAAATCAATAACTTAACTTTATATTGCTATACATGGAGAATGAACTTTGTCAACCTTCACTTTCCCAAAAATCACCCAGAATAATCTGTTAACAAAGCTTAGTTTATGACTAATTGCAGGCAGGGGAGACAATGTTTTAAGTTTTAGAGTGTCGAGAAGGAGGAGAGTGGAGGATGGTATGTATAGATTTGGTGATGTGAGTTTAAGTAACCAGTTTTTTGTTTTTTTCACTGTGAGGATCTGGTTACGGTTGCGCACATTTCTTTTTTTTTTTTTTTTTTTTTTTTTTATTTGTCTGATACCAAGCGTTTGATGATTTAAAGATAGCATTTCAATATTTCTTTTTGCTTTCTTTCTTACTAGAGCATATTTTTTTCTGTTTCTTTTTTAGGTGAAACTATCATATATTTATATATTTATTTTTCAGAAAAAAATCTATCCTAATATGGAGTATGAATTCTAGATACCCAAAACGATCTTGAAAAAGAACAAAGCTAGCAGATATATATTTTCTGATTTCAAACCATATAAAGCTACAATAATTGAAACAGTGTAGTACTGTTCTAAAGGCAGATATATAGACCATTGGAGTTAAATACAAGCCTAGAGCTAAATTCTTCCCTATATTATCAAGTTATTTTTGACAAGGTTTCCACGAACATTTGGTGGTGGAAATAATAATCTTTTAACTAAATATTGTTGAAAAATAATAATTACATGGAAAAGAATAAAATTGGACCTTTACCTAATCCCACATACAAGTATTAACTCAAAATAGATAAAAGACCTAAATATAAATCTTAAGACTATAAACTTTTAGGAGAAAATCCGGGTCATAAAACCTCACAACATTGAAATTGGCAGTGATTTCTTGGATATGATTTCAATGGCACAGGCAACAGAAGAATATACAAACTCCCTAAAAAATAAATAAAAAAAAAATATTGTATATCCAAAGACAATGTAAACAGAGTTAAAAGTTACTAATAGAATGGGATAAAATATTTCCAATTGCTGTATCTGAAGGTATATTAATATTCCAACTAGAAATCCTAAAAATTAACAACAATAAAGGCAAACAATACAACTTAGAGATAGGTAAAAGACTAACATAAATAATGAATCTCCACAGATAACCAATCTTAGTTGTCTGTTGGATGGAAACTCTTGTTTCTCTGGTTCTGGTGAGTGTTACCTATTTCTTCTTTGTAGTTAATCTCTTTGAGTATTTTCTCTAGCGCTGGTTTTGTAGACATAAATTCCTTCAGTTTCTGTTTGTCATGGAAGCTTCTTATTTCTCCATCTAATTTGATAGAAAGTTTTGCTGGATAGGAAATTTTTGGCTGGAAGTTGTTTTCTTTCAGAGTTTGGAATATGTTACTCCAAGCCCTTCTGGCTCTCATGACTTGGTTTGGGAAGTCTGGAGTGATTCTAATTGGTTTGCCTCTGAATGTCAGTTGGCCCTTTGTTTTTGTTGCCTTTAAGATTCTCTGCTTGGCTCCCACATTGGTCATTTTGACAATTATATGGCGTGGGGATCCTCTTCTCCGATCCTGTCTAAAGGGAGTTCTATAAGTTTCCTGGATCTGTGTATCAACCTCTTGCTCTATATTTGGAAAATTTTCTGCTATTACTTCCTTGAAGAGATTGTTGATCCCTTTGGTATCACTTTCTTTTCCCTCCTCTATTCCAATTATTCTTAGGTTAGCTCTCTTAAGATGGGCCCATATTTCTTCAATGTCAGATTCCTGCTGTTGGAAATTTTTTTCTAGATTAGAAACTATGCATTCATTTTTGGATTGCTCATCTTCTAAGAGCGAGATTCTGTTCTCCATGTGGTCTAATCGGTTGTTTGTGCTTTGAATTGAGGCCTTTACTTCATTAATTGCATCCTTTATCTCTTTTTGGCTCTCTCTGAGTTCTTTTCGAAGCACCTCTATTATTTCTACAGTTATTTTCCTGATTTGATCTTCTAGAAATCTCTGATTTTCTGTTTTATCAGGTTCTGATGTTGTGGGGTTGTGCACATTCATTACTCCAGTGTTATTCCTCTTTCCCATGATTTCGGAGGTTTGTGCCTTCTCTGGGTTCTTCCCTTGGGTCACTATGGCTTCACTTAAGGTGCTCTGGATCTTGAGTCTGTATTATCTCAGACCCCACTACTTCTTTACTGTGTTGTATCACAGAGTCTCTGACCCAGGGAGTCGATAGAGGCTGCTTTAAACTATGGGGGGTGCCAGGTTGCACGTTCTCCTATGGTGTGATATCTCTGCCACCACCACTCCCTCACTGGGTCAAGTCCCAGGAGGCACAATACTGCGATTTCTCCTCTGTGGCCCGCAATTTGACTCACTGTTCTTGAGTACGCAGATGTAGCTGTACTGGACTCGGTGAATTCACTGCTGCTGCCGCCGCCGGTGGCAATATGGCGCCTCTGCCACGCCCTTGGCCATGAGGCTGGCGTATTTTTTCTTCTCTGGTTTCGTTTTCCACTCTGAATCCCTGCAGCGTGTGCTGAGCTCAGCCACTGGGAGCTTTAAATGCTGTCTGCGCCGAAAGATCCCGCCTGGCTGTTCCGCAGCGGCTCACCTGGCTTGCTGTAGCCGTCTGTTGAGTTCGCCGCTGCTGCCGGCAGTATGGCGCTGCTGCCGCGTCCTCGGGCGCGTGTGTCTCCTCTGTGGCCCTGAGCTCTGTTCTCAGTCCGCTTTCTCTCTGGAGCCTGATGGTTTTTTTTGTTTTTCTGGTGATGGTGTTTTCTGGCTATGAAAGGCGCTCTTTTTGTGGTAATGGAGATTGGTTGTTAGCGGGACTCTTAAGCCCCGCTTTTCTCGGTCGCCATCTTCCCGGAAGTCCCATTTTTATAATTTCGATATTTACAAAAGACACCTAGTCAGTAGCATTTCTTGATCCATATCTAAACTGTTCAGTTCCATTTAAAAAGTTTTGATTTTCTGTGTTTTATGATCTAGGCTCAAGTGACAAATCACAAGAAGTTGTGCCAGCATCACCAGGATCTGCAATTTCACATAATTTTGATAGACTAGAATTACTTTCTGTTATTCTGAAAATGCCCAGCCATTCAGCCTCCCAGGGATTTGCCAAGGAGCAACAGCAGCCATGCTGCAGCTCTCTGATCATGTACCCATGGGAGAATGACTCAACACAACAGGAATATGGCATTACTGTTTCTGATTTTGACACAGTTCCTGCAGAAAGAATTGGCAGTCCCTTGTGGCTCTGGCTCTCTCTCTTCCCTCCTTCTCTCCTTCTCTCCTCTCCCCTCTCCCCTCTCCCCTCTCCCCTCTCCCCTCTCCCCTCTCCCCTCTCCCCTCTCCATCCTCCTCCTCCTCCTCCTCCTCCTCCTCCTCCTCCTCCTCCTCCTCCTCCTCCTCCTCCTCTTCTTCCTCTTCTTCTTCTTCTTCTTCTTCTTCTTCTTCTTCTTCTTCTTCTTCTTCTTCTCTCACTCTCTCTCTCTCTCTCTCTCTCTCTCTCTCTCTCTATCTCTCTCTCTCTCTCTCTCTCTCTCTCTCTCTCTCTCTCTCTCCACACACACACTCACATAAGCTCACTCTCTCTCTCCCCCACACTCTTCCTCTTTGAATTATTCTTGTATAATTATAATTATATGTTAGATAATTTAAAAAGGATGTCCAAAAACCTGGCACAACTTTCTCCCAATAGCCTAAATTAGTATCATTGTATTTAGTATTCATGAACTTACTACTAATCCTGGATTCTTCTGTTTCCATTGAAGTAAGCAATGTGTCCAGGTAATAATTTCAATGCTAACCTTGGTTACTTTCTTTGAAGAAACTTTTAAAATAATCATTCTCTTATTTTTCTACATTTTTACATCCCCGTGTTTTTGTTGTATAAATTTTGTTCAATCAAGTTCTACTTCATGTGCTATAAATAAAGACACACTGCAGATTTCTAGTAAAACACAGCATAGAAGAATAAAGACTTTACCAGTAAATACCAATGTGAAAAGGCAAATTTACTTTGACTCCACAAGAAAAACTTTCCACATTTCTTTTATTTGTGCATATAGCAAACATTTATTTAATAGGCACCAGTCCTATATTCTATTATAGACTGATGGGGGAATATGGATAAAATAATGTATCTTTCAAATATTAGGTAAAGAAATATTAACTAATTCCACAAAATCAAATACTTAACTAATAATAGAGGTACTTGTAACAAACACATGATATTTAGATTGGCCAACACTTTGGTATAGGTAGCTGAATTGAGAATATGATAATCATCTAATAGCATAAATCAAGTATGACAACATAAAAATACATATTTGTGGTTTTCTTCTCTTTGGTTTCAGTTAGCTTTAGTCATGGTTAAAAATATTAAATGATGAAGTCTAAAAATATTTTAAAAATTTTAAATTCTGCATGGGTCTATGTAGCACAATGAAATCTCACTTTCTCACTCTCTTTTACACAATGTGAATAATTCCTTTCTTCAGCATATCCATTAAGTATCTACTACCAGTGAATAAAACAGTAGCAATGTTAGGTGTCACATTACTGTAATAGTATCACAGTGTTTGCAATTAAGTACCCTTATTTTACTTAATCTCAAAAGAACAGGAGTAAGTATTCTCCCAAAGCAGGTGTGCCAGAGAAAACACAAAGTGATTTATTTTATTTAAAAGGTAAAAATATCAAAATAATTAAGATCTATAGATTAATAAAATATTTTGATAAAAAGACCACATTCATTTAATATTTAATTTGTAACTTAGGCATAGTAAGAAGTTAACACTAGCTAATAAAAATGGAGTGATGGTTGCAATTATGTATTATATTTTATAAATATTAACATAAATATACGTATGTAGAAAAAGGCATAGTTTTATACAAAGCTCAGTGTTATTTGTGATATCAGGAATATGCTGGGGGGGAGTCCTAAAGCATCCCAATTAATAATGAGTGACTACTGTATCAAAAACTATGCTCTAAAACTTTGCATACTCACATGGTAAGCACTATAATTATTTAGCAAAGCAGTCTAGATTTATTAATTATTTTGAATAATAGCTTTGTAAACCAAATTGTTCAATTAGCTTACTGAATACTCAGCATTGTGAAAATTATACTGAGTTAATAAAAACCCCACTGTTTTTCCTCTAGTTTCACTAGATTATGACTTTCAAATTATCCTGCATATTTATTTATGTACATTTACAGTTCCTTTGATAAACAATTCTATTGAATCTCAGGATCACTTACAATTGATTTTTAAAAATCTATGTACTATTTTTGAGTAATATGCATTTAACCTACAATTCTATAACTTATAACCAGTCTATCTTTGGATCCATATAAAAAATTTCAGAATCTATTTTCAATTATAAGTATCTTAATTTCTTAATTAATATTGTATTTTGTAAACATTTTATCTACATCATTACACAGATATTTGTAGCAACCAAAATTTAATTTTTAAACACTATTATTCTTTTCAATTTAGGAGCATATATCACCATTAAATATCACCTGAAGTTAAATGCAGACAGCAAAAAAAGAAATAAAAATAACTCTCAGACATAATAATTATATCTGTGTGTGTTCTGCATTCATGTGTACTGAATTTTTTCCATAGGAGGCATAGATATTTAGTGTAATTACTTTCAGATTTTAAAGTGCAATAGTCTAATAATCTATGTGAATTTATAAACTTGTTTTTAAAAGATGACCTAAAAATGTCTTATTCTTTCATTCTTTTCTTTTTTTATGTTTAAAGGATTGAATAGAGGGAGTGGGGAGGAAACTATGACTTTTTTCCTCTGCTCATGCAATTATCGAGGATGATACAATGCTCACAGATCTGTAGAGTGCTGAGCCATCAGTATTTTTGTCTTTTATGCAGGATCAATTACATAAGCCAGCATAACATAAGCTCCCACAGAATTAAGCAGTTCTTCAAAAGTCACACTTTTCACTACACAGAGCAGTGGATTAAGGATGGAGCTGCTCTGGTCTTCATCCTGGATTTGTCATTTTTGCTCTTTGTGTGATCCCGGTCAAATCACAAGGCATGCCTACTTGAACATTCACAGCCGTAGAAAGAAACTGCTCTTATAGATGCTTTATACACTACATGAACATATGAAAGGGAAGATAAATGAAAGCCAGCACATCATATTTGCAGCATGATATTTAAGATGAAAGTAATACTTCTGATAGAAGTTATTTTTTTGAACTGCTTCTATAGTTAAATAAACTCTGAGTAATAGAGGGATGCTTACTTACTAAATATCTGAAGTCCATCTGCAAAATACTTTCCTGTGAAAGATATTAACTCATAAAATATAATTAGTATCACCATTACTACGAAAAATAAAGAACTTTCTGTAGAGAAGTTGAGGTTAGAAAGTACTGGGAGGCAATTTGCCATCTTTAATTAAAGTTCAGGCTCCAAAAATTCAAAGCAATAAAACCTTTAATTTGGAGAAACAGAAGTATACTTCAAAGAAACATAAGTATCAACAGGAGAAGCAGCAGCAGCAACAGCAACACTACCACTACCACCATCACCAATACCTGCAAACGGCCAGCAGGCTGGGAGGCAAAATAAAGCATTGACTATTGACCTGGAGAACTTTAAACAATAAGGAGAGAAGACCTTCATTGTCTTCATAGTCATTTTTTGTGAGAAGTCTTTCTTTTGACCTCATTATAGAGGAAACGAGGGATGTATTTTAAAAAGATGGTAATGCAGTTAATAATTTTATTCTTAAGAATAAAGGTTCTGACTTTATTTGCTTAAAAATATGAACCCTCATGGAAATTGGCAAAGTGAAACTTGGCAATATGCCACTCAGAGAACAACAGTTGGCTGCCATAGTGCATCTCTGAAAGTATGCAACACACCTAAGTATGTGTCCACTGAACTGCTGATAGAAGTCTTTTTTGTGTTTGGCCAGGTGGACAGGACTGTAATCTTTGTGGATGATGAAAAAAATCTTAGAGAAAAAGCTCTGTTGGGTTCTCAGTTGTGGGGCCTTGAGGAAATACAGGCTAACAGTAAGGACATGATTTCATTCGTCCTAAATAGCCATAGATATGTACTTAGTTATATAATCATCCCTGGGAGAAGTGCAACATTCCTGAGAATGTCCACACTGGTGTAGACATGCACTATTTTGCTCAGAATCCTATATAAAGAACAGATCTGTAAAATAAAGCTGCTGTTCTTTTCCTGATGGTTACTCTGTGTGTTTTATTCTCTCTAGGAATCTCATAATTGAAACTTTCCCTGCACACACAGCTTGTTTATGACACTTTGAAAAGTCAACAGAATAAAGTAAGTGACTCCAAGACCCCTCTGGAGGAGCATGAGAAAACAACCGGTTTAGAGGAGATGTGGTCCCCAGTAGGGGAATATCTGGTGACATGGAACCAGCCAGAGGACTGGGACAATATATGTCCTCAGCTGGACAAGATACAGAGGGCATTAGAGGTGCCAGAACCAAATGTCCCTGTGGTGCACTGAAAGAAAACTGGTTAGGTGGCCTGAGTATCCTGGTGATATTGCAATACACCAACTATGACATTCAAGAGCTAACAAAATAATTCACCAACTGTGGAGTGGAATGAAGACTTATAAAAATGTTTGGCGGTCGTCAAATGAGTCCCATTATAGTTTGATATGTCTCAGTGATTATGTAAATTGGATGTCTGCCTCCTATGCCATATGATGAGTATATATCCCTCATAGCTTAGTATATTCTGGGAGTGAACATATTGTAGGGATTGGCACTGTAGACAATTATGGGAGAATAATTGGGTTTATGTGGTTAAAACCATTACTAGAGGATATACCCATCATGTGTCCTTGCAACTCTCAAAAGATATGAGGATTGTTTATATATGGCAATTCAAATTACTGGAAGGGCACATGAGAAAACTGAACAAAGTATACTGAAACTAGAAGAAGCAGGTATAATCTACCTGACTCATAGCCCACTTAATGTTCCTATATGGCCTGCACAAAAACCTGAAGATTCCTAATACATGACAGTAGGTTTCTGGTAGCTAAACAAAGTGAAGCTAAACTTACATGTAGTGACACCAAACATCTCAGAACATAAATCACCTGTCACATGAACTGGGACAATTCCATTATACTGCAGACCTGGTGAATGCTTTTTTCTCCATTGACATTACCCTGAAAAACCAAGGACAATTTGTTTATAACTGGGAAGGATGTCAATGAACATTTTTGCGATTGCTCTATAAATACTTGCATAGTCTAACCTTTTGCCACAATTAGGTGTCACAGGTCGTAGCCTCCTGGTGTAATCCTGAGACTGTATGGCTGTACAATTATAGTGATCATATTATGCTAATCTCTGATTCTCTTACAGAGAGACAAAGTGGAGTGTATACTTAGAGCATCAAGCATGTATTATTAGTAACCTTTTGTCTGAACATGTACATATTTTGCTGGGATCAGTACATTTCCAAGCAACAACTCCCTAAAACCCACAGAAGTTGGAGATTCTCCCAAGACCCAGTGAGGAAGGGAAAGCCCCCAAACATGCGTAAGTGTGGTACTCATGGAATTAGGAGATGCCTCCAAGTCTCTGTATGGAAGAGAAAGCACTTAAACTCAAGGAAGTGTTGTATACTGATGGTGTCTGTCAGGGACAGGAACCCACGTGGGTATTTGTAGATTTATTTGCTGACACAAAACCTTTTGGTATGAGACTAATGCTGAACACTCTAGCCAATAGGCCAAGATCCAAGTACTCTAGTTACTCTTTGTGAAGGAGATTGAGCCATTACAATGTTTGTACATACAGCTGAGCTGGGGAGTCTACTAGGAGCTAATCTTGTAGTTGTCTTGATGGGTGGCACAAGATTGTTTGATTGAAAACAATCCATTGTATTACACGTTTATGTGGGAGGATCTGTGGAAATAGAACCTCTGGGGAACCACTATATACATCATGTTCTGGGATACAGGCTTTTTTTTTTTTTTTTTTTTTGCAGTACTGAGGTTTGAACCCAGGGACATTCTACCTCCGAGCTACACCCCTAGCCCTATTTTTTTATTCTTTACTTTGAAACAGGGTCTCACTGAGTTACAAATTGCCTCATTAAATAGTAGCTGAGGCTGCCCACAAACCACAATCCTCCTGTCTCAGCCTTCCAAATGCTGGGATTACAAACGTGCTCCACCATGCACAATTTAGGGTATAAGCTTTTACAGGACCCTGATATGTTGCTGCTGAAGTTTAAGCACAAATTAGGGCTCTCTGACTACCCTATAAGCCCTTGTTGGTAGCACCATGGTTACATAAGAAGCTGAAACATGTAGGTACTCTAAACCATTGGGCTGGTAGCCCAGTATTGGGGATTTCCTCTTACCTGTGCTGTAGTGCAAAATGAGGTATAGCAGTGTCCTTGATGTATAGAACACCACCCACAGAAATTTATAGTTCCTAAAACCCTGGGGCATGTTCACTGAGCTACTGAACATTTAGTTGAGTGGTAGATTGATTATGTTGGCCCACTATCAATGGATCAGGGACGCAAGTATTATTCTATTGGCTATGGATGCATACACAAGTTTGGCTTTTGCCTGCTTTGTAACATAGTTAACCAGCAACATACTGTAACCACTCTTGAACACTGGGGTGGCAAGATATCTTGGAGTATATCTGGAATATGCAGGTTTCTTAGAAGCCATGGTTTTCAATTCTGGATCCATGGGCACTGGGAAAGAAGGCCCAATTACACCTGGATCCTTGGATAACTGTCTTGCCATTCCAGGTAGAAATCATGCTTTTCCCATGAGTGGACAACACAGATTTGAAAGGAACACAGGTCATTAAACTATGGCCTATCTCTTTATATTTCATAGGAGAAGCTTCCAACCTTTTGCTTTCTACCCAAGGTGCTTTGTTTTGGGACCATTTCCTGGAGCAGCCACTATTCTAGCCTCTATACTCTTGCAAGATGAGTGTGTTGCTTATGTCTTCCACTATTGCAGACAACTAGACTATCTCATGAAACTGGAACCACAACAGCTTAGTTTAGAATGGGATGAGTGATGTTGAACAATAGAGAGATTTTGCTCCAAGACTGTAATAATGCTCCTCAACCCATTTCTTTTTAAATATGCTATAGAAAATGGGTAGAGCTGGTTAACAGAGGAACATGTGGAGCTTGGAAGCATAGCATCTTGTTGTATTGAGTAAGTGAACCTGTCTTTGACTAATCAGAAAGTTGGGTGGTTGCTCCAAATCTATGCCAAAATGTCACTTGTTTACCAGTGTAAACAGTGGTAGAATTATTGAAAACTAATAGAGACTGAGACCTCTGTTTTTCTTTCAGATAGCTATCTCTGGGTTTGAGGACATTATGGCTGCCCATACCACTCTGCTGATTGGATAGGAAGGTGTACCTGGAAAAGGCTGTATATTATGAGATGAATACTCTCAAATCATACTCATAAGCCTGATAATTGTACCCTGTATATCATCACAGGAACTGTGTGCACCAGGCCACGTGATGGTTTTAATTTTTAGCGTTGTTTGATTTTAGCGGATGCTACTATAGATTCAAAGCTACAGGTAGAAGACTTAGCCAAACATATTGCAGAGGTTTTAAACACATCCCCTCTGGTTCTTTACCTTTTAATGGAAAAAAAACACTGAGATGTGGAACATCTTTTGCAGAAGAGTGGTACTGAATATGTTCACTGCTGCTGAAGGTGAATGGTGTGCTCTTCTACATGTATAATGTGTATACATTACAGACTTTATCAACAGGTACATAATCTAGTGGTAAGGACTTGACCCCTCTCGTACCACACAGTTTCAAATGTGTACTCAGATACATAAAATGACTGAAAAAATTTAACATCCTTTAGTATCTCCACACCAACACTGCTGTGGACATGCAGCATTTTGCCCAGAATGCTATATAATGATTAGATCTCTAAAATAAAGCTGATGTTGTTCTCCTCCTGATTGTAACTCAATGTGTTTTTATCTGTAGAGATCACACTAATAATACCTCCCTTGTAATCACTGCTGGCCCCTGACATCAAAAAAGCTAGCTGCTTAAAAATCTCTGGGCAGACTGTCCTTCCTCCTAAACACATTTCCCCAGCCTATGTCTGTGAAGCCCATGAACCAGTTAGATGATGAAGAGGATCTTCCAGGAAGATTGTTATATAGAGCCACCAGTTTCACACAAAGTCAGCACAACTACCTAGATTTCTTCAGCCTATTTTTCTTGACTGGACGTGTCATGCACTGGAAGGCATTCACTAAAATGGAGAAGCCACAGTAAGAATAAGTGGACCCAGCTTCAAGGAAACTTGTGAGAAACTAGAGATGAAAATGGAGACAGCTTGCCAGGAGAACCAGGTTATGCTAGTGGAGCAGGATTCAATAAAGCACCTAGAAGGACTCTGAAGAATGAGAGAGCTATAAAACCATTAAAAAAAAAGTAAAAGCAATAGGAGCTCAGGCAGGAGGAGAAGCTCAGGCATTGTGAGGAAGGTAAAACTGAAAAATGGAAGAGATCATGCACAGATAGAGAAAATAAAGTCAAGGGAACCTTCCATGATGTGAGAGAGCAAGAGATATATCTGGGTCAGATGGTTCTGGAAGATGCTATGAATATAAGTAACAGAGGACTTATGTCCTCTGTTCCTATGCCAGCTGGTACTCCAGCTTCTCCTGGATCTGCCTGCATGCTCGTAATAAAACCTTAGGAATGACCCCACTTAAAGTTTTAGCCAAGATACCACAATGAAAGGAATTGGGGTACTTAGTGGAGCCCTTTCTCCATTAACCTGCATTAAAATCTTGAACCAAATTTGTTTTCCAAAACCATAAATTGGAGAACCCTTTCTGGATTTTAGAATTCTACTCTCAAAAAGTGTTAGTGATGTATCTGAATATTCCATACCTCAGGAGGCACTACTCTGGTGTAATGCCCCCCCCCCCCCCCCGCGAGGCAGCACTGCTCCAGAGGGTGTTCTCTAGATACGCCACTGCTCATGTACGTTCACATGTACATTAGGGAATTTTCCCTTCTCCCTCCCATCCCCCTCAGTTAGGTCACCTTATTTGTAGAGCCCCATTATTCTTATTCTTGCTTTTTGTCCTCGTTCATCATATCTATTTGTTTTTTTATCCTTATACTCCTCAACCCTAGAGACACTGCTGCATATAGCACAAAAAACAAACATCCACCAACAACCTTAGCCCCTTTTCCATTTGCTCTCAGATAAGAATTCAGGCAAAATTCTACAGAGGTGACAGACATGCATATAATGTTCTGTTATATACCATAAATCATCTATGCATGTCATAAGAAAGACTTATTTTAGAACTTTTCATTTTAGTGTATCCAAATATAATGCTGAAAGCAGAATTGCTATCTCTTGAAGGCCTAACAGTAGCTCTTATCTTAGATAGTTACGCTATTCATATTTTTTTGGTGGGTCTGGGGATGGAACCCAGGGGCATTCAACCTTTGAGATAGACCCCTGCTCTATTTTTTATTTTTTATTTATTTATTTATTTTTTTTGCCATACTGGAGATGGAACCCAGGGGCATTCTATCTCTGATCAACGTGCCCAGCCCTAAATTTTTTATTTTTTATTTTGAAACAGAGTTTCACTAAGTTGCGGAGAGCCTCACTTAAGTAGCTGAGGCTGTCAGTGAACGGCGATCTTCCGGTCTCAGCCTCCCGAATGCTGGGATTACAAGCATGCGCCTCCACGCCTGGCTCTGCTATTCATTTTTTATTTATTTATTTATATATTTTTTGGTGGTACTGGGGTTCCTGGAAGCCCTTCTACCTCCGAGCTACACTCCCAGACCTATTTTTACATTCTTATTTGGAAACAGGGTCTCTTAAGCCAGCGCGCGTGGCTGGCTTCGAACCTGCACAATCCTCCTATCTCCACCTCCCAAACATGGGGATTACAAGCGTGCACCACCACGCCCGGCTCTGCTATTCATTTTTTATCGATATGCCACATTTGATTTGTCCCTCATGCCTTAAATTTGAATTTTTTTCTGAGAAATGGAGCAGTAATTCAGTACCAACTTGTTAAAATATATTTAAGCATTTTAAATATAAATAAAATGAAATTATAATTAGGCTGTCAGACATTATTTTAATAATTAGATAAAAAATTAGTATTGATTGTGTTTTTTTCCAAGAATTAAGTTAACAGAATATGGAATAAAACATTATTTTCTTATAAAAAAGAGACAAGCTGGAAGTACTTTCATACTATTCTAATGGTCTCAAAAGTAGCAAATTATAGAGGGAAGAATTAAAATTCCATACATCCTGAATTGAGCAACTTAAAACAGATTTTCTCAAACTAATTATTTGATTATGTTAGATTAAGGTGAGCAGAGTTTGCTGCTTTCACTCTTAGTTACCCATTTTTGTTCTATCCTTTAGTAGATGACACATATATGGATTTTCAAGGTCTAACTAACACATAATTTAGTGATTATATGTATTTTAATGTTTGATGAATACCTTCATCTCTTATAACCATGAACATACTTTTATGTAGCACAGATCCAATTCTATTTTGCCTTCCAATACTGTGTACCTGTCAAATAACAACCTTATCAAAATGCCTATGGCTTCCAATACTTCCAATATTAATTTTTTTAATATTAAAATTGAGGTTGAACAGTGCTAATAGGCTTGTCAATAAAAAGAATACATAATATAATAATTACTAAGTAAGAGTAATTATTTCTTTTTTCTTTATTTTTATTTTATGTGCTTTCTGTTACTTCTATTTATTGCAGAATAAGATCCCACTTCTACAGTATAAAATATAAAGCTAGCTGGGCGTGGTGGCACATACTTGTAATCTCCGCGCTTGGGAGGCAGAGACAGAAGGATCACGCAGGTTCGAAGCCAGCCATGCTGGCTTAGGAGACCCTGTTTCCAAATAAAAATATAAAATATAGGTCTGGGTGTGTAGCACAGAGGTAGAAGGGCTTCCAGGAACCCCAGTACCACCAAAAATTCAATAAAAATAAACAAAATAAATTAAAAAATATAAAGCTAAATGTACCTAAGTCTATCTTCTTTTTTATATTTATTTTTGCCACCTTCAATATTGTATTACAGCCTGATAAGCCTAAACCACATGTTTTTTTTTTTTTTTTTTTTCCCCCTAGAGATTCAGTCAAGTTTCCTCCTTGCTGTTTCATTTGTTCTCCCTGGTGTCCCTCCCTGCTCATTTTCTACCTGGTAAATTATCAGACATTGACTCCTCCGAGATGTTAACTTGACCTTCCCAACTAAGGCAGGTGTTTTTCTATTTTTATTAATAGTTTTTACAACACTGTTTTAAATTCATTGGTTTATTCATCTTTAATAGTGAAATATAGACTTTGTTTTGATAGACAGTGTTCTTTAAATGTCTTTTTTTGGGGGGTGGGGTGGTACTCGGGTTCCTGGAACCCTTCTACCTCCGGGCTACACTCCCAGACACCTAATTTTGATATTTTTATTTGGAGACAGGGTCTCTGAAGCCAGCGAGGCTGGCTTCGAACCTGCGCAATCCTCCTGTCTTTGCCTCACAAGCACAGGGATTACAAGTGTGCGTCACCATGCCCGGCTTTAATGTCTTTATACAGTCGTGCACATAGTACCTACCCAATAAGTGACTCTACAGGAAGTGAGTTAGCTGAGTGTGAGGCATTTGTCTAATTAATACCTTTTCACCATAGGGAAGGGACGTGGACTGTAACCAAAGAAGAAAACGGTGTTAACCAAGAGCAGTTTATATTAATAGAATTGCTTGGCAAACTCATAAAAGTTACTTGAGCAACTTACTGTTAAATATTTTTAATGAAACTATTTCTAAAATAGATGCAATTTATTAGATGTTTTTGTATAAATGAATTATGGACATAATGATAACTTTCTGATGATTTTATATTAATGTTTTTGTCACAGTACTTGCATATTCTGGAGAATTTGGTTACATATGTGCTTGAGCTATTTCACTTGTTAAGTTTCTTTGTGTAGTAACTTGTGATGAAATGAAATAAATCCATCATCAGTTAATGCTTCACTGAATCAAAGGTCTTTTTAGAAGATGGGTCTACCATCATGTTTGTAATGCAGAAAAAAAAAAAAAGAAATAGGGAATATAGCTCCACCCTTCCTTTTAAAGGCTCAATGTCAAAGTTGTATATTTCACTGCCACTCATGTTTCATTTGCCAATATTTGATAACAGTACCACTTAAAGGAAGCTTGAAAATATTATATTTGCGTGGGGAATGATTCTTAAGTCATAAAGAAGAGAACGAATCTTCTCAGTTAGTGGGCTCTGCAACAAGCCTAGTTAATTCTGACTGTTCAACATCTATATCAATAGGATTTATTAATTCTTTGTTGTAGCAAATTATCACAATCTCTGGTATATAAAATAACACAAATTGGTTACCTCATAGTGTTTGTGACTCAATAGTCTGTCAGAGAACAAGTGAATCATTTGCTTCAGATCTTAAAATGTCAAAATCAAGGTGTCAACCAGTTATGAGTATCCTTACCAGGAAACTCAGATAGAGAAGGATGCAATGACAAGTTGGAACCTAGGTTGCTGGATGTCTTCGTAATTCTTGCAGAGCTGAGATATCATTGTGTGGCTGGCCGCTGGGTTGATACTGCTCTCAGCTCCTAGGAGCTGCTCTTGGATCTTTGCCAAGTGTTTCTCTGAAATGAAGGGTTTCTTCTTCATGGTCAGCAGGAGGTACAGATTGCTGCTTCTTGCATCCTTTATGGGCCTACCGAATTAGGCCAGTCCGCTATGCATAATCTTTTTTTTTTTTATTGAATCCAAACCAATTAGGACATAAATCAATTATTTTGAGAAACCCATTTACCATGTAAGTCATCATGAGAGTGAAAACACATGCTAATCACAGGTCAGCTTCCCCACTGGAGGAAGATTATTTGAGGTTTCAAACCATAGAGAGATAATCTTGAGTTATGCTACTATACGAGATGTTTGTCAATTGATGAATAAATTATGAAATTGTGCCATATATACAAAAAAAAATTTTACTCAACCTTAAAAAACACACAATCATGTCATTTTCAGGAAAAAGAAAGAATCTTGAGAATACTATGCTAAGATTCGCCAGTCACAGAAAGTAAAGTGCCATATGTTTTGATTCATGTGGAAGATAGAAAGGGACTGGGAAATAAAGAAGACTTCAGATATCTGAGGGGAAGGACTAGTGGAATAAAAGAGGGAGATCTGGAAAATTTGAGGAGGGTGGTGGGGAAGAGAAAGAGAAGATATAATAATGGAAAATATTCACATAATTATTTGTTCATAAATGAAGTTATCTGGATTAATATCAATATTATCTATGGGGGTGGAGAAGAATAAGGAAGTAAACACTAAATGCATGTTGTACACATGTATGCTTTTGTAGCTCAACCTCTTATGATGTATAATTACTAATTCACCCATAAATAAAGAAAAAAGAAAATGGATCTTGGTAGAAATATTAAAATCTTGCTTATAATACCATTCTTAAAGTTTTGCCATAATGATAGAACATATAAGACATAAAGTATTTTTTAAACCCACAATGAACCCTTGCTTACGTATTCAGAGTGGAGATTAAACCCAGGGACATTCTACTTCTGAGCTATACTCCAGTTTTGTTGTTTTGTTTTGTGTTGTTTTGAAACAGGGTCTCAGTAGCAGAGACTCTTACTAAATCTGAGACTGGTCTTAAACCTGAGATCCTCCTGTCTCAGCCTTTAAATTACTTGAATTGCAGACATGCACAGCCACAACTGGCAATTTTAAATATATAACTATGAAACTATATTTTGTGATCTAAGATTTCTTTTAAATCTGCTAATATACAATTTAAATCATGTTTATTTAAAAGAAAGTTGTAGACATGTAAATAAATTCTATACCTTTGAGGAGACAAATAAATATTGATTTATTATATTTCAAACATAAATCACCTATCATTGCTTTACTTATTTCTAAAATTCTAAATGTAGGTGCCATGTTATATAAGTAAGTTAGATGTTTATACAACAGAATTAAATATAAGAGTTAGAAATACTTATCACCATAAAGTTAGGAGAGGAAAAAGTCCTGATACAATGAGACAGCTTCTTTGTTATAAACACTGCCTATTTATTTTAAAATATTAAAAATAATAATCTGATAATATAGCCATTCCTTTGTATGATTATGGTTTATCAAATGTTATAATACCCATGCTGTTTCCATGTATTAGTATCTTCATTCTATTGCAGTCCTCAAAAAATTAAGGTTTAGCTGGGTGTGGTGGCGCACTCTTGTAATCCCTGCAGTTGGGGGGCGGAGACAGGAGGATCGCGCTAAGCCAGCCTTAAGCCAGCCTTGCTGGTTTAAGAGACCCTGTTTCCAATTAAAAAATATAAAATGGGTCTGGGAGTGTATCCCAGAGGTAGAAGGGTTTCCAGGAACCCCAATACCACAAAAAAAAAAAAAAAAAAAGTTTGACCAATGGTCCTAACAGTTCCAACAGTAAAAAACAAATATTTTGTTTGCTAGAAATTTTCAGGAGCCTTTGCAGGTACTCAAAGAAATACTAACTCTAATAACTGATATTTTCACCTGACATTATTTTATATGTCTGTGGGTGTTTGTGTGCATATGTGTGTATATGTCCAGTTAGAGTGACACAACTTATGCTACACTCTAAGTCATGCCAGGTATTCTTATTTTTGATATTTTATGAAATATTTAATAAGAAATATTCAAAAATCACCTGAATTATGAGCCCTTTGATAAAAAAAGTGATAAGATATTCAGAGAGATGTTGCATCAATTTATGCTAAGCTATTGAACATAATTATGAGTATTGTTGAATTTTATTAGCAAATTTAGTTTTGACAATTTTGTCAGAAAAAGATAAGTTTTTATTTGCAAAGTAGAAATGGTTGTTAGTTATCATAAGCTATTTTATGAAGCCTAACTACTTTAAAATTTTTGATCCAGTCCTTAATTCCTATGACATACCAACCAATTCCTTAGTACAAGAGAAATTCTAGGATTGGGAATGCCAAATGTAGATCCAGGAGAAATTCTAAGATTAGGGATACTAACACAAGGAGCAAGATATCACTTAGGTAGATTATTCCTGTAATCTGAGAACAAAACCAACAAGCACAAAATTCATATTCTTGTGGAATAAACGTAATGCTGTTGTTAGCTCGGGGATATTATGAGAGTATGGATCTCTGTACATGGTATGAACTGAGATGCTGTAGAAAGCTGCAGTGGGGAAGGATAGACCCTAAACTGGGCAAGAAAGTAAAATTCAGACAATAAGAGAGAGCCAGGCAAGAACTCTAAGCAGAAGGGCATATACACAATAAATCTAGTATATGAGAAAAATATGGTATATTAAGAACATTTAAAATGAGATCGCTTCACTAGAGAATTTTTTTCACATATTTCAATTTATGTGATTTTCAAAATAATTTTTCATAAAGGATGCTTTGCCCTTTGTATTTAATGAAATATTAATTGTGAAAGGAATTTGAATAGTACACAATGATATCTATGGATTTTGAATTTTCTTCTATTGCAATATAAAACAAGCTAAGTACAGTGATAAATACTAAATCATGTTGAAGAGGATTCTACAGAATTAGACATAGTAATAAAAACAGTACTTACATGGTGAATATTTTATGTCAGGTGCCAATAAGTGCTTCCTATGTATTGTTAAACCCATCTAATCCCTACCACCCATGAAGTAAGTACTATTATTATCACCATTTTATGGATTAGGAAACCAAAGCATATAGAGATAAACCTTCACTAATTCCTCAAAGTTAGTAATTGGTGGAACTAAGACATAAATTCAAATAATTTAGCTCCAAATATCAAACTCTTAACTGCTGAAATACTGCTTCTTATTAAATTATGAATGCAAGAAGTCAATGATTAGGAAGCAGTGTAAAGCAATCACAATAAAACCACCTTTTTATACACATACAATCTGTAAGATTTAGGGTAGGGGTTTATCATTGAGGGAGAAATATTTATGCTGAAAGTACAGAAGAGTAGCACAATAATTTTTTTTATATAAATGCCTTGATGTTCTGCCTTGATTCTTTTTGAGAGCAGAGCTAGTTTTTCAACCTTCCATTCTTGAGATAACACCTTCCTCAGGAAGTGTCTGTTCATGAAGAGAGCTACTTTGCTCAAAGTTATATTTCTTTCCATGTGGTAGTCCAAAGACAAGAACCAGAGTCAGGTTAAGTAATTTACTCAAAGTCACAAAAACTCTAAATGGAAGAAATTGATACCAAACTTAGTTGATTCAAATTCCAAAACAATGTCCTTTTATAACTTTATATGCTATATCTGCATTTTATAGTTAAAAGTATTTTATACAGCATGACAAATTTATGTATGTCCATTTTATGCAGACTTTAGACCCCTGCATTTCAATGTACTTTCATAAATAAGTATGCTTTAATCTTTAACAAAGACCCCAAATATAAAAGAAATAAGAAGTGGTAACAAAGGATCAAAATATTTTACATTGAACACGGGATTTTAAAAGACACACTTTGTTGTATAGTAAATATTGTCCATAAAGGTGCATCTGATTTTAACTTAAGGATAAGTATTTTCTGGTTATTGAACATAAAATACTGTAAATCTGTATGTCATAGGCATTAGAAGAATTGTTCTTGTTGGGTATTCAAGATGTGCTTTGTAAATAGTAAGAATCCATGACAATGAAGTACCAGTTTTTATTTATCACTGGCTCTTACATAGAAATATTATGATTGCAATAATTCTATGTCCCTTCATTAAAGACATGGTAGCCCTGGCATATATAAGTATGTGGATATGTTTTTAAAGTCTAAAGGTAGCTGGTCTTTTACTTTCAAGTTAAGTTACAGAAGATCATCTTTATTAATCAAGTAATACAGTAAACAATGACTTCAAAAGTTTATAAACTGTAGCTCAGAATGAGCCATAATAAAATTTTATGCACAATCACATTGTATGCTAAGTTCATTATATTAAAAAAAGAATAAATAACATCTTACCAAAAGAACAGTCACATTTTAAATACTTTACTAGTACAAATTATATTTTTATTTAATATGTCATATTTAGTAATACAGCCTAAGAAAATATTACTTTCATCATTTTTCTTAGAAAATAATTGTGCTGTTGAAAGCTTTAATATTTTTATTTATAGAGAAGATAAAAAGGTATGACTGTATTATTATTTAGATGTCATTCTTGTATAAACTCTGAGTTTTATTCTCATGACAACATGGCTTTAAAGAAACCACTCAGGGAAAATTATATTAATTATTGTTCTTTGGAAAGAAATTTTTATTTATTAATACTAAAGTCAATCAGTAAGCCAAGAATGCGAAGGAGGGTTGGGGAGGGAATGAGGTGGGGGTTGGGTAAGGGCTAAGTGGGTGATGTATGCATGTATGTCTATACAACTCTTTTATTCCATTAAGACGTATGACTACAATGCACCAATAAAAATTTAAAAAAATAAAAATAAACAGCATGCTCAGTAAAGACCAAACAGTTCTTAAAAATTGTTTGGGAGATGTCTATAAGCAAACCATGGGAAATATCTGGACAGGAAAGAACAATAGATAGAAATGATGAAACTTTCTCAAGGAAAACATATGTCTACCATACTGTAGGAATACTGAAGAAACAAAACATAAGGTTTATTTATATGGGATGGAGGGTGTGTACATAATAGTTGAATTCAGATAATTAATAGGAGAAAGACTGGAAGAAAACTTATAAGTTCATGAAACATGAGGTTACTGGTAGGTTCGAAACAGAAAAATACAATCATCTGAATTAAGTTTTCTTTTTTTCTGTTTTTTGTAGGTCTGGGGATGAAACCCAGGGGCATTTGACCTCTAAGCTACACCCCCTGCCCTATTTTTTATTGTTTATTTTGAAACGGGCTCTCACTGAGTTGCAGAGGGCCTCACTAAGTAGCTGAGGCTGTCCTCGAACCGAGATCCTCAGGTCTCAGCCTCCCAAATGCTGGGATTACAAGTGTGCGCCACCATGCCCGGCTCTGATATACATCACTCTGGATAATTGTTTGAAAATTGATAAATAACCATTTTGGAGACAAAATCACCATAAAACCAACAAAGCTTCATCTCAAGAGTGTCTCTTGAAGAAAACACTGGTCCAAAATATAAAAAATAAATTCTTGGTTACTATAAGAATATGAACTACTTGGTTATTGTATGCAAGCACATCTGCTTCATTGCCATAGATATGGATAGTGGAGAGCATGAAATATAAATGGGAAAATATAGCCAATTCTTTATATTTTGAAAATCACCTGCACAATCCTTAGAATGTTGTGTATCCAAATACTTAGAAAATATCAACAATCACTTACAGACCACATAAAAGAGATAATCTGAAGTGATTTCTTTCACAGTTAAGAGAGGATACTTCAGTTCACACTCTTGTAGAAATGTGTTACAAAGAGTCCTTTGGGCTAATCAGACCTCAGGAAAGTGCAAACAGTATTCTGGATGTTTCAAAAGCAGTGTTTAATTAGAACAATTGAAGAAGCCACTCAGCAATGATTATGGCATGCTAATAAAATAATTAATATTAGTTCATGGAAGAAACCCAAAGAGAAAAGAGACATGACAAGGGTCAAAAATTTTAAAAAGGCTCAATGAAAGAGGGAAGTTATGGATATGGAGGGAGAATCAGCTTTACTTCTGAATGAACTTTGCCATTAGCCTCGTTAGCTCAAGAGCCACCCCTGCTTTCTTTTTGACACCATCATTTAACTGACTCAAATCAAATTTGTCTGATAGCACTGCTTGACAGCAGTCATCAGTAACTTGGAGGCGAGACAGAAGATTGCGCAGGTTCTAAGCCAGCCGCGCTGGCTTAAGAGACCCGGTTTCCAAATAAATAGTATAAAAATAGGTCTGGGAGTGTAGCCTGGAGGTAGAAGGGTTTCCTGGAACCCCAGTTCCAGGAAAAATATAAAAGTACATTTAGGACTTGTTGAACAATTTGTATAATCTCATATTTTATTTTTACACTAAATAGAGATTTCATATTGAACAGAGAACTTAAAATTATTTAAAGCATGTAAATTTACATGAAATAAGCTTAGTTAATATGTAGACAACATGTCTTTGGAAGATCATAGCAATTGATTTAAGTTTATACATTTTTTTGCTTTTTAATTGTGAGTGCTAATGGCCAAGTTCTATAGCATACTTTTTTTTTATTCTTTCATGTGTAACCTCAAATTAGTGTGGATATTCAGATATTTTGTACATAAAATTTTATATTTGTATATAATATTCATGTATGCATACATAAACAGTATGTTGAATTGATTTTAAATATTTGCAAGCATCAAACAACAAAATTTCTTTACTTTTATGACACATTCATTTTCTTTAAATGTATTTTTTGTGGTACTGTGGATTGTACCCAGAGATATTCTATGTTCAACTATACCCTCCGCCCTACTTTTAATTCTTTAATTTTGAAACAGGGTCTCACTAAGTTGCAGAAGACCTCACAAAGTAGCTAAAACTGTCCATGAACCTGCAATCCTCCTGATTTAGCCTCCCAAGTACTAGGATCACAAGTCCTAAATGTACTTTTATATTTTTCCTGGAACTGGGGTTCCAGGAAACCCTTCTACCTCCAGGCTACACTCCCAGACCTATTTTTATACTATTTATTTGGAAACCGGGTCTCTTAAGCCAGCGCGGCTGGCTTAGAACCTGCGCGATCCTTCTGTCTCGCCTCCCAAGCATGGGGATTACAAGCGTTCGCCAACACTTCCGGCTCTAAATGTACTTTTGAATATTACTTATCTATGTAGGTCTACCTCATAAATCTACTATAATGTAATATTCCCTAGTATTCATTAGCCACATTTATTTTTCTTTTACTGAAGAATTAAGCTCTCTGGATGTTTAGTGTTTTCCTAAGTTCTCGGGAGCAGCCATAATCACCAGTGGCCCTCTTCTTTAGTGGAATATTAGAAGTTATTCCTGTGTGTTCATGTCTTAATGATTTGTCAACAATTATTCAGAGGCTATGTTCAAACATCTTATGCCAGATAGGCCACCTCTTCTATTGATAGATGTGTGTCTTTTAGAGTACTTTCAACATTAAGGTAGTTTTCAGGTTCTTACTTAGGCTTCTCTTATCACCCCTGAAATATGAGGTGCGGAATTTAAGCCTTTAAGTGTTAGAAGCAACTAGAAAGGATAATACAAATAACCACTGTGTGTAATTAAGGCTCAATATTATTATATAAATAATGCTTCACAATTTGTTGTATACATTTGGTTAATGCCCTAATGCTTCTAGCATGTGGTTTTCTGTTTTATGTTTTAGAACACCCTCACCCCCTCCGGGTTTATAGTTGCTTTTTTTAGCAGAAGACCTCCTAATTTTAACCTAATTTCTGAAAGTCCATCTCTGCCTGTGACATTGTTTAAAAATGTTTC
>NC_137791.1:111245324-111247824 GCF_963383645.1 Muscardinus avellanarius | reverse complement strand
TTTAAACGCATAATTCAACCACTTCAAATGTTAGACATATTTTTATAAAATTGGAGAAAGAAATAACAAATGGAGTTTCCAGAAAGAAAGTTTCCCATGATTATAGCCCTACAAGTAGGATGGTTCCTATAATGGTGCCTTTTCTTGATATGTTAATGAAGGTATTATGAATAGTTGAGATGTACTTTCTTCTTAAAAATGGCATGCTTTTGTAATTAAAGTATTGTAATAATAGAATTTTACACTGCTTTATATTAAATATAAAACTATATAAAAATGGACAAAACCAAATTAGATTTCTACTCTGTTAATGGAAGCCTACAACATATTTATTTAGTCACAATATTACAAAGATTAACACTGTGAAAGAAGATACTTTTAATAAAAATAGGCATACATTGATATATTTTCTAAAATAAGTTATAAATGAAAAACCACGTAGACTAGACATGAGTGCATTTTTGAATAATTTGGCAAATTTGATGTTTTAATAAAAGGTAAATAAAAACATTAATATTTCTAATAGATGTAAAGTAGCAAATTATTTATATTTATCAAAATCAAACTTATGTATTCTGATTAAGACTATATTTTAAAATGTCCAAAAGACAATGTTATGAAGCTGAACTTTTTTATTGTATTGCTCCATATCAAACCCAGAATGATTTTGATCAAAATTTGTACTTATCACTCATTTTCCTTAAAATATTAAAAAGGTAACATATTGTGTATTTACAAAAAATAAAAATAAAAAGCAAAAAGTGGTTGTGAATAGCTTCACAATATGAAGTGAAAAAAATTAGAAAATATTGTTTTGAAAAACAATATTTACCTGAATCAAAACAATAAAATATCATATTTATAATTTTGTGTATTAAAATTTTGAAAAGACTAAAAAAAGTTACATAGAAATTCGCTGCTTATGTTCTCGTCACATATTTAACAAGTTTCAGATTCTAATAATCTCTTTTTAGGAAGACTGAAACTATGTAAATTTTTATTGTTCTGTGTTTACCCAGAGACTTGTCTTGGATAAGATAATAGTGCATTCATCCTGTAGTAATAACCACAAAGAATATGTTACATTTAGATTGAATTACAAGTGAGAAAATTTATATTGTGTTGGCTTTCGTACAAGTTATTTCTGACATTATAAAATGAAATAGAAAAAAATGTCTACTTCTGGAAAGAGTTTGAGAAGAATTAGTATTAGATTTTCTTTAAATGTTTGAGAAAATTTATTCACAAATCCAGCCGGCCTTGCATTTTTGGGGGGAGACATTTTATTGCAGAATTATTCTCCTTACTCATTATTTGCCTATTTATTTTAGTTTGTTTGTTGTGTATGAGTCAATTTTTATGGATTATGTATTGCTAGGATATTTATAATTTCTTCTATGCTATTGATTTTTGGCATATAATATTCATAGCAATAGTCCATAGCCTGTAGTAACTTTATCAGCCGTAATGCTTCTCTTCTATTTCTAATCTTAATATAAGTCTTCTATATTTTTAAAGTTTTTTTACTTTATAGATTTTAAAATTTATTTTATTTGGTATATAAAAAACATATGCATGTTAACAGATTATAATTTAATATTTCAAGACATATATACATTATATTTTTCAGCATACTTATTTTCTTAAAAATTATTTCTTTACAGTGAAAAGTTTAAAATTTCTTTCTTCTTGATTTGAAATGTATAGTTCATTATTGTTATTTATACTCACTCTATTTGTGGAATAACAGACACGAGGAGAGTCTTCTGCCTTTTTTTTCTTTTTCTAGTTAAGTTTGTTTAATTTAAAAAAAAAACCTCAATTTCATTGGTAGTTTTCATTGTTTTACTAGTCTGCTGTTTATTGCTGCTCTCATTCTTGTTATTTTTTCTTTATGTTAATTTTAGGTAAATGTGTATTTTTATTTGCTATTTTCTTGAGATCAGTAGATTGTTTATTTGAGAGCTATCTTTTTATGTTTTATTTGTACAGTATAGTCTCACATCATAATGTATTTTACAGTGATAATGACATGCATGTAGAGAGTACTTGGTGAGCGCCCCTGGTCCTTCCCCATTCACTCCCCTTCCCCATAAATGACATTGAGATAGACCTTGGTATTCTCACATAGGTACATATTGTCAGTGAAAATGTTGTCTTCATTAATTTTTTCTTTTCTTTCCATCCTCTTCTTTTTAATTTAGACATATAATAATGATATAAACTTTTATCTACAAACTAGTTTTGCTGTGTCCTATATGTTGTGTTATTTTGTACTTATATTGTCATTTATTTGTTTATTTGTGGTACCAGGAATGGAACTCAAAGGCATTCTACCTCTAATCTATACTCCCAGTAGATTTTTTTATTCTTTATTTTGAAACAGAGTTTCACTGAGCTGTAAAGAGCCTCACTAGTAGTAGCTGAGGCTGTCCTCGAACCGTTCCTCTAGTTTCAGCATCCCAAATGTGGAGATTACAAGCATGCACCACCATGCTCG